>NW_026943818.1:33506002-33538502 GCF_035594765.1 Anolis carolinensis | reverse complement strand
AAAAGCAAGCTATACATGTAACTCATAAATGAAATAAATGTTTGCAGGAAACAAGATGCGAAATATTTTTGTGGCAGGTGAAGCAGACTGGGCTTTAAACTGAACTGTATTTCAGGGTTCTTGTATGTCTTTCGGGCTGTGTGGCCATGTTCCAGAAGCATTCTCTCCTGACGTTTCGCCCACATCTATGGCAGGCATCCTCAGAGGTTGTGAGGTATGGATAAACTAAGTCAGGAAAGGAAAGAATATATATCTGTGTAGAGTCCAAGGTGTGGCAAGAGTTCTTTGTCACTGGGAGCCAGCATTAATGTTTCAGTTAATCACCCTAATTGGCACTGGAAATGTTTTGTCCCTTGCCTGGGGGCATCCTTTGTTCTTTCCTTTCCTGACTTAGTTTATCCATACCTCACAACCTCTGAGGATGCCTGCCATAGATGTGGGCGAAACGTCAGGAGAGAATGCTTCTGGAACATGGCCACACAGCCCGAAAGACATACAACAACCCTGTGATTCTGGCCATGAAAGCCTTCGACAACACATTGAACTGTATTTATTTATTTTATTTATTTACTACATTTATACACCGCCCTCTCTCACCCTGAAGGGGACTCTGGGCGGCTTACAAGTTATATGTACATACAATATATTATATCATTAGCATAGCACAATATTAGCATTATATATTACAATATTGTACTATACCACTATACTATAATATTATTAGTAATATTACATGTAATATAAGTATACAATTATAATAGTGTATTATTATTATATTGTATTACATCATATTATTAATATTATATGTATATACAATATATTACTAATATTATATGTATATACAATACATTATTAGCATAGCACAATATAAGCATTACATATTACTACATTGTACTATACCACTATACTATAATATTATTAGTAATATTACATGTAATATAAATATACAATTATAATAGTGTATTATTATTATATTGTATTACATCATAATATTATTAATATATGTATATACAATATATTACTAATATTATATGTATATACAATATATTATTAGCATAGCACAATATAAGCATTACATATTATTGCATTGTACTATACCACTATACTATAATATTATTAGTTATATTACATGTAATATAAATATACAATTATAATAGTGTATTATTATATTGTATTACATCATAATATTAATATATGTATATACAATATATTATTAGCATAGCACAATATAAGCGTTACATATTACTACATTGTATTATACCACTGTACTGTAATATTATTAGTAATATTACATGTAATATGTAATATTATATTGAATTATTAGTATTATATTGTATGTCATTATAATATTATTATCAATCTTATATGTATAAAAATATATTATACTAGCTGTGCCCGGCCACACATTGCTGTGGCGTTGTCTGGTGGTGTTGGTGAGAAATTGTTGAGATAGTGGTGGTATTGAATGTCTGTTGTACGGTTGTCTTTATGTTTAGTATGCATTTGGTTGTTTGTATACCATGAAAGTGATGAGGGTAGAGGGGGTCTATGTCCATGTGTAGTATTGTATAGTATTTATATTTTGTCCATGTGTTGTGAATGCTTGGATTGTGTCCTGCTGCATAGTAGAAAGGGTTGGGCTGGATGGCCCTTAGGGGTCTCTCCAAACTCTTGTGCCTGTCCCCTGGGCTGAGTAGGTTACTAGGAGGCCAAGTGGGCGGAACCTAGCCTTGTAACTGGCTGCAATTGGATAAAAACTATTATTCCTCTCCCTCTAATTAGGACTTTCTTTCTCTTTTCTTTTTGTTGTATCAACCTAGAACCGTGGATGATGGGTTTTGTTGTCAAATTTCGAGGTTGGGGGGCCTGTAGTTTTGTTGTTTTGTCCGCTGCCCTGATGCCATCACTCTTTTATATATATAGATATAGATCATTATCATAGCACAATATTAGCATTACCATCGGCCTGCGCCACAGCCCGGCCCCATAGCACAATATAAGCATTGCATATTACTATATTGTACTATGCCACTATACTGTAATATTATATTACATTTAATATATAATTAATATTATTGTATTGTATTATTATTAGTGTTATATTGCATTATATTATAATGAGTCCCCTCCGAAGTGAGAAGGGCGGGGTAAAAGTATAGTAAATAAATAAATAATATTAGTATCAATACAGTGGTTAGATATGGGAGATTTAATAACATCCCTTATAATGAACGATTCTGTATTTGTGGAACATCTGAAATTGAGGATTTAGCACATATATTATGTGACTGTAAACTGTATCAGAAGGTGAGAGATTTGTTTCTTGGTCTATATATCAAATGGATAATCGCACATCAGAACAACGTATTTTATGTGTGGTCAAGATCCAAAAATAACATATAAAACGGCTCTGGATTTGAGCAAAACAATATGTTTGAGATCTACATATGTGCGGCTGATTGGGGTAAATTGTAGGGGTGACAATGGAATATGATGTAGACATTCAGTTTTATCATATTTATTTATTGTATTGTTACAGTGTTTTATCTAATTTTTGTATAGAATGTAATCAGGTCTTGTCAAGCCTGGTTGTTTGGCTAATCAATAAAATGTTCTTCTAATATTAGTATCAATATTACTAACACAAAAACTAGCACAGGATAGAACATAAAACAATAAAATGGATTGGAAACCGATGAAAGAATACTTACAAAAAGAGAAAATTAATTTCTATATAAAGTTGGACTAAGGAAATTTCCTGGGAAAATAATATAAAGGTAGTTAAATATGTGTAACTATAAAACCAAAAGAAATGAAGGGAATAATAATAATAATAATAATAATAATAATATAATAATAATAATATAGGACCATATCCAGAGCTCTGGAAATAATAAGGACATTATAGCAACTGTATACATGTTAATCATGAGTTGTTGTTATTGGTTTTCTTTTTTTCTTTTTTTTTCTTTTTCTTCCCCCCCCCCCCTCTCTTTTGAGTGTGTACGTGTGTTTGGTGTAGATGCTGTCGGGTTTATTATCTTATATATATACTAGCTGTGCCCGGCCACGCGTTGCTGTGGGGAAGTATGTGGTATGGGAAATAAAGTATTGAGGAATTGGTGGTAGTTAAGGTTTTACCTTACATTAAGTCCATTATAAATGGGTTATATAGCTGTGTAGAAGGGCCTTGAGTCTACACTGCCATATAATCCAGTTAAAATCAGATAATCTGTATTTTATAGGCAGTGTGGAAGAGGCCTAAGTGAGGCCTAACTCTGCCTGTCCCCTGGGCTGAGTGGGTTGCTAGGAGTGTTTTAAATTATTTTTTAGTGTTTTTTATTATTTTTTATTGGGTTGCTAGGAGACCAAGTGGGCGGAGCTTGGCCTTCTAACTGGGAGCAATTGGATAAAAACAATTATTCCTCTCTCTCTAATTAGGACTTTATTTTTCTTTTTGTTGTATGAACGTAGAGGCATGGATGAAGGGTTGTGCTGCCAAGTTTAGTGTTTCTGGGATGTGTAGTTTTGTTGTTTTGTCCTAGGCCGAAATTTCATTACTATATATATATATATATATATCTTTTCCTATTTAAGATAGTTACTCACTTTGTGTGTTGTGGTCACATATTCCCTCTCTGTTTCCCATCTTCTTGTTTCCCACCCTTCCCTCCCATCACCCTGGTAGATTGGTGTTAAGCTGTCATGTATGTATTTTATTACATTGAGAAAAGAAATTTTTTATTGTAAGAAGAAATGTTCAAGTTGCTTATAAACTTCACAATAAAAATATTGCTCTCTCTCTCTCTATATATATATATATACACACACACACACACACACACACACACACACTAGCTGTTCCCAGCCACGCGTTGCTGTGGCTAGGACTTAATTTTTCTTTTCTTTTTGTTGTATGAACGTAGAGGCATGGATGAGAGGTTGTGCTGTCCATTTTCGAGGTTGTGGGGTGTTTAGTTTAGTTGTTTTGTCCGGTGCCGTGATTCCATTACCCTTTTATATATATAGATATTCCAAGGACATTTTTGTTACCCTTTTTCTGCAGCTCAGACGCGTCCCGTCCCCCGAACGCAGTACGACGATGACGAAGGGGATTTCCGTGACGACGGGAAGTTCGGGACCAGTGACTGGCGAGAGGAGTTGAGAGACGACTACTCTTTACCTACGTACAGATCTGGCAGCCAGGTTGCCGAAGAGGACGACTATTACGACAAAAGCAGCTCCCAACAAGCGCCCCGCGGCCGGGACTACCTCCAGCAGGAATACGGCCACTCCTCTTCCGCAGAGAGGGATTACCGAGACCGGAACTACAGCCGCCTGGCCTCCCGCGAGCAGGACTACGGCCACGACGTCTTGGCTCGAGAGCTGTCCAAGCGCCACAACGCCAGCTACGGCTCTGCGGAGCTTTTGGGAGACTTCCGGGGTTCATTGGGGGCTTTGGAAGAGACTGCGCGTGGATCTAATTACAACATGGACTTTCGCATTGGGAGAGAGTTCGGCCTCTCTTTGCCCGTCGGGAGGGGACGGGGAATGCGAGGCAAGCGTGGCGCAACAGCACGCAACAACGCGGAGCTTGCCATCCCTGCTCAAAAATGGGGGGCTAAGAACGTGCCCCTGGCGGACGCAACAGCGGTGGTCTCCCAGCGCCCGCGGCTGTTCTTGAACCCCGTGGAGAACGAGTTCAAGCTGAAGCCGGCGGACCCCACGGATATCTTCTCCACCTTCGGGATGGAGATCATCAAGTGGGCCGGCTTTGACGAGATCCAGCACGACCTGGAGTACGCGGAGCACTTCCGGGCGCTCTTCACGCTGGAGACGGAGACCTGCGCCAAGATGCTGGCCTCCTTCAAGTGCTCCCTCAAGTCGGAGCACCAGCGCTTCTGCCTCTCCAGCGTGAAGATGCTGCAGCACCTGGCGCTCAAGGCCCCCAAGGTGGACAGCCAGTTCCTCAGCCTCCTCATGGAGAAGAAGGTCATGGCTAAGAAGAACGACTTCTTCGAGGTCATCGGCCCCTTCGACCGCTACGTCATGCGGCTCCAGCACTACATGCTGAAAAGCGCCACGCCGCTCCTCATGGCCTGCAACGGCTACGAGCTCAGCATGAAGAGCAGCGGCGTCAACAAGCCGGCCCAGGTCCCCGTGGCTTTCGAGACCACCGTCTCCCTCTGCCGCAAGGCCCTGGCCCTCCTCGGACAGACCTTTGCTCTGGCCACGGCCTTCCGGCAGGAGAAGATCCTCGAAGCCCTCAGCATTCAAGAGGCGGCACCGCCCGCCACCTCCTTCCCTAATTTCGACACCTCCGCCTTGTTTGGGAAGGAGTACATCGAGCACCTGAAGGGCTGGCTGGAGAAGAGCGGCTGCCAGATGCGCCTGAAGCTGCCTCCCGCTGACACACCGCCGGAAAGCGCAAGGAACGCCTCGGAAGCCCGGCCCAAGATTAAAAGTAAGGAGGGTGTTTTTTGCTCCCAGGGAGATCAGGATGTGACCCATGGTTCTCCATGTCATCCTTTTCCCATTCAATCCTCACAACAGTCCTATAAGGGACAGCTACACCTTATATACCTATTTATGGGTTGCTGTGAGTTTAATAATAATAATAATAATAATAATAATAATAATAATAATAATAATAATAATAATAGCCATCGGGACCACCTGCACTGGTTTCTGCCAGAGTCCTTGCAGTTCAAACTTGAGGTCCTGATAATTATTATTATTATTATTTTATTGTATGACACATGAAATAATAATAATAATAATAATAATAATAATAATAATAATCAGGACCTCAAGCTTGAACTGCAAAGACTCTGGCAGAAACCAGTGCGGGTGGTCCTGATGGTGATGGGCACATTGGGTGCCGTGCCAAAAGATCTCAGCCGGCATTTGGAAACAAAATTACGATCTGCCAACTGCAAAAGGCCACCCTACTGGGATCTGCACGCATCATCCGAAAATACATCACACAGTCCTAGACACTTGGGAAGTGTTCGACTTGTGATTTTGTGATACGAAATCCAGCATATCTATCTTGTTTGCTGTGTCATACAATAACATAATAATAATAATAATAATAATAATAATAATAATAATAATAATAATAGAAGTCTCCCAGGGCCATACATTCCAATCCCCTTCTTCCAGACAGGAATATAATAGTGATAATAATAATAATAATCATCATCATCATCCAAAAATACATCACACAGTCCTAGACACTTGGGAAGTGTTCGACTTGTGATTTTGTCATACGAAATCCAGCATATCTATCTTGTTTGCTGTGTCATATAATATAATAATAATAATAATAATAATAATAATAATAATAATAATAGGAGTCTCCCAGGGCCATACATTCCGATCCCCTTCTTCCAGACAGGAATATAATAGTGATAATAATAATAATAATAATAATCATCATCATCCACAAATACATCACACAGTCCTAGACGCTTGGGAATTGTTCGATTTGTGATTTTGCGATACGAAATCCAGCATATCTATCTTGTTTGCTGTGTCATATAATAATAATAATAATAATAATAATAATAATAATAATAATAATAGGAGTCTCCCAGGGCCATACATTCCAATCCCCTTCTTCCAGACAGGAATATAATAATAATAATAATAATAATAATAATAATAATAATAATAATAATAATAATAGAAGTCTCCCGGGGCCATACATTCCGATCCCCTTCTTCCAGGCAGGAATATAATAGTGATAATAATAATAATAATAATCATCATCATCCAAAAATACATCACATAGTCCTAGACACTTGGGAAGTGTTCGACTTGTGATTTTGTGATAAGAAATCCAGCATATCTATCTTGTTTGCTGTGTCATAATAAAATAATAATAATAATAGTATTTATTTATTAGTTTTATATCCTGCCCTTCTCACCCCAAAAGGGACTCAGTTAAATGTACATACAATATATTATATTATTTGTATAGCACAATATAAGCATTATACAGTATATTGCTATATTGTACTATAAGACTATTGTAATATTATTAGTAATATTACATGTAATATAACTATACCACTATAATAGTGTATTGTTATTATTATAATTATATGGTATTACATTATTATAATATTATTAATATTATATGCATATGCAGTAGAGTCTCACTTATCCAAGACTCGCTTATCCAAGCCTCTGGATAATCCAAGCCATTTTTGTAGTCAATGTTTTCAATATATCGTGATGTTTTGGTGCTAAATTCATAAATACAGTAATTACTACATAGTATTACTACGTATTGAACTACTTTTTCTGCCAAATTTGTTGTCTTAACATGGTGTTTTGGTTCTTCATTTGTAAAATCATAACCTAATTTGATGTTTAATAGGCTTCTCCTTAATCTCTCCTTGTTATCCAACATATTCGCTTATCCAACGTTCTGCTGGCCCGTTTAGCTTGGATAAGTGAGACTCTACTGTAATAATAATAGTAGTACATAGGCTCGTCCCCATGTAAGCTGCCCTGAATCCCTTCGGAGAGATGTAGGTGGGGTACAAAAATGAAGTTATTATTATAATAGTAATAGTAATGGGTTGCTTTGAGTTTACTAATAATAATAGTAGTACTAGTACATGGGCTCGTTCCCATGTAAGCCACCCCGAGTCCCTTCAGCAAGATGGAGACGGGGTATAAAAATAAAGTTGTTATTATTATTATTATTATTATTAGTATAGTAATAGTAATGGGTTGCTGTGAGTTTAATAATAATAATAATAGTACATGGGCTCGTCCCCACGTAAGCCGCCCTAAGTCCCTTTGGGGAGATGGAGGGGTACAAAAATAAAGTTGTTATTATTATTATAGTAATAGTAATAGGTTGCTGTGAGTTTAATAATAATAATAGTAGTAGTAGTAGTAGTAGTAGTAGTAGTGGCTCATTCCCATGTACGCCGCCCCGAGTCCCTACGGCGAGATGGAGACAGGGTACAAAAATAAAGTTATTATTATTATTATAGTAATAGTAATGGGTTGCTGTGAGTTTAATAATAATAATAGTAGTAGTAGTAGTAGTAGTACATGGGCTCATTCCCATGTACGCCGCCCCGAGTCCCTACGGCGAGATGGAGACAGGGTACAAAAATAAAGTTATTATTATTATTATAGTAATAGTAATGGGTTGCTGTGAGTTTAATAATAATAATAATAGTAGTCGTATTTATTTCTTTATTAGAGACATTTATATCCTGCCCTTCTCACCCCAAAGGGGACTCAGGGCGGCTTACAAGTTAAATGTACATACAATATATTATTTGTATAGCACAATATAAGCTTATATATTGCTATATTGTACTATTAGACTATCTTGTAATATTATTATTATTATTATTATTAATAATAATAAAATAAAACTTTATTTCAGTCCCGCCATCATCTCCCCGCAGGGACTCAGGGCGACTCACATGGGGCAAGGCCCAACTAGCACAATTTACAAAAACAACAGCATAAATACATTGAACAATATACAAAAAAAATGAAACACAGTAAGACAATAAAACAAGAGTTAATAATATCAATCAACCACCAAGTATAATTCAGTCAACTTCATTGGTTGGGGGGGAGGGGACACAACTGCAGCAGCAAGATAAAAATAACATTATCAGTGAAAATACCAGAATAAAAGGAACCTAATAAAATTCAGGATAGAGTTATAATGCCAACTGAGGCTGGTCATCCAGTGACTGTCTCACCAAAGGCCAACCTAAACATCCAGGTCTTCAGTTGTTTCTTTAATATTACATGTAATATACTAGAATAATAGTGTATATTAAGAATAATAATAATTATCATTATATTGTATTACATTATAATATTATTAATATTATATGCATATACAATATATTATATTATTATTGTAATAGTAGTAGTACATGGGCTCATCCCCATGTAAGCCGCTCCGAGTCCCTTCGGCAAGTTGGAGATGGGGTACAAAAATAAAGTTATTATTATTATTATAGTAATAGTAATGGGTTGCTGTGAGTTTAATAATAATAAAAATAATAGTACATGGGCTCATTCCCATGTAAAACGCCCCAAGTTCCTTCGGGGAGATGGAGGTGGGGTACAAAAATAAAGTTATTGTTGTTGTTATAGTAATCGTAATGGGTTGCTGTGAGAATAATAATAATAATAATGCATGGGCTCATTCCGAGTTCCTTCGGGGAGATGGAGGTATGGTACAAAAATTAAGTTGTTGTTGTTGTTGTTATTATAGTGATAGTAATGGGTTGCTGTGAGTTTAATAAAACCATTGTTTTTTGAGGTTCGTAGCCATGTTTGACCTCCGTTATAGTAATAGTAATGTTACTACAGTAGAGTCTCACTTATCCAACACTCGCTTATCCAACGTTCTGGATTATCCAACGCATTTTTGTAGTCAATGTTTTCAGTATATTGTGATATTTTGGTGCTAAATTTGTAAATACAGTAATTACTACATAGCATTACTGCATATTGAACTACTTTTTCTGCCAAATTTGTTGTCTAACATGATGTTTTGGTGCTTAATTTGTAAAATCATGACCTAATTTGATATTTAATAGGCTTTTCCTTAATGCCTCCTTATTATCCAACATATTTGCTTATCCAACATTCTGCCGGCCCGTTTATGTTGGATAAGTGAGACTCTACTGTATAATGTTATAGTAATAGTAATGGGTTGCTGTGAGAATAATAATAATAATAATAATATATGGGCTCGTTCCGAGTTCCTTTGGGGAGATGGACGTATGGTACAAAAGTTAAGTAGTAGTTGTTATTGTTGTTATTATTATTATTATTATTATTATTATAGTGATAGTAATGGGTTGCTGTGAGTTTAATAAAGCCATTGTTTTTGAGGTTCATAACCATGTTTGACTTCTTCTCTCTCTCTCTCTCTGTCTCTCCTTTGCCCAGTCCCTCAGCGGGCCGACCGGAAAGTCATCTCCACAGTCGAAAAACTTGTCGACGACATAGTCTCCGGTTTGCTGTCGGAAAAAGAGAAAGCTGAGCTCAGCGACAATCCTGACTATTGGTGAATATCTCTCGGCTTCTTGTGCATACAGGGAGGAGGGTTACTGTATATACTTGAGTATAAGCCGATCCGAATATAAGCTCAAATTTAAGATAAGACTGTCCAACTCTGATCCAATCATTATTCTCATCTTCTTCAATGGAAATGTGCTTATGTATCCTTTGAATAATAATAGAGTAAAATAATACATGTAATAATAATAATAAATACAGGAAAATACATGTAATAATAGAGTAAAATAATACATGTAATAATACTAATAATAAGATCAGAGTGAAATAATAAATGTATGTATTTATTTATTTTATTTACTACATTTATATCCCGCTCTTCCCACCCCGAAGAGGACTCAGAGCAGCTTACAAATCAAATGAACATACAATATATTATTAGCATAGCACAGTATAAGCATTACATTACTATATTGTACTATATCATTATATGGTAGTATTATTAGTAATATTAATATATAATATATAATTAATATTATTATATTGTATTATTAGCAGTATAATATTGTATTCCATTATATTATTATCAATATTGTATGTATATACCATATATTATATATTTATAAATTATTATAAATTATATATATACTAGCTGTGCCTGCCCACGCGTTGCTGTGGCGAAGTATGGTGGTATGGGAAATAAAGTAGTTAAGGTAACCGATAAAGGTTTTCTTCTGACATTGTCCATTATAAATGGGTTATATAGCTGTGTGGAAGGGCCTTGAGTCTACACTGCCATATAATCCAGTTAAAATCAGATAATCTGTATTTTATAGGCAGTGTGGAAGAGGCCTAAGTGAGGCCTAACTCTGCCTGTCCCCTGGGCTGAGTGGGTTGCTAGGAGACCAAGTGGGCGGAGCTTAGCCTTCTAACTGGCAGCAATTGGATAAAAACAATTATCCCTCTCCCTCTAATTAGGACTTTATTTTTCTTTTCTTTTTTTTGGATGAACGTAGAGGCATGGATGAGGGGTTGTGCTGCCAAGTTTAGTGTTTCTGGGATGTGTAGTTTTGTTGTTTTGTTCTAGGCCGAAATTTCATTACCCTTAATATATATATATATAATCATTCTATTATTATTCTATTATTATTGTAGTATATTATCATATTATTACTATTATATTATTCATTATCCATGACTACATTGAAACTAGAATAGAGAGAAATCATCGTGGAAACGGCAAGAGGTACCATAGATCGTTGTACATGGAAATAAGGGTAGTAAATAGTTTTTGATTTATTAAATACAGTTATATATTACAATTATACATGTTTGTTATTTAAAGTATACAAATTGCAAAATTATGGTTTTTTTCTCAAAGTGACACACCACCCAAGTCATGCTAGGTTTTTTTTTGGTGAATTTTATATATAGATAGATATATGTAAGTATGTATATAAAATTAGCATAGCATGTTGCTATGGCACAGGAGACAATAATAAATAACAGAGTAAAATAAATGTAATAGTAGCAACAATAACAGAGAAAAATAATACATGTAATAATACTAATAAAAATAGAGAAAAATAATCAATGTACCATATACAGTAGAGTCTCAGTTATCCAACACTCGCTTATCCAACGTTCTGGATTATCCAACGCATTTTTGTAGTCAACGTTTTCAATATATCATGATATTTTGCTGCGAAATTTGTAAATGCAGTAATTACTATGTAGCATTACTGAGTATTGAACTACTTTTTCTGCCAGATTTGTTGTATAACATGATGTTTTGGTGCTTAATTTGTAAAATCATAACTTAATTTGATGTTTAATAGGCTTCTCCTTAATCTCTCCTTATTATCCAACATATTCGCTTATCCAACGCTCTGCCGGCCTGTTTATGTTGGATAAGTGAGACTCTACTGTATATAGATATATGTATGTATGTATATAAAATTAGCATAGCATGTTGCTATGGCACAGGAGACAATAATAAATAATAGAGTAAAATAAGTGTAATAGTAGCAACAATAACAGAAAAATAATACATGTAATAATACCAATAAAAATAGAGAAAAATAATCAATGTACCATATACAGTAGGGTCTCACTTATCCAACACTCGCTTATCCAACGTTCTGGATTATCCAACGCATTTTTGTAGTCAATGTTTTCAATATATCGTAATATTTTGGTGCTAAATTCATAAATACAGTAATTACCACATAGCATTACTGCATATTGAACTACTTTTTCTGCCAAATTTGTTGTCTAACATGATGTTTTGGTGCTTCATTTGTAAAATCATAACCTAATTTGATGTTTAATAGGCTTTTTCTTAATGTCTTCTTATTATCCAACATATTTGCTTATCCAACATTCTGCTGGCCCGTTTATGTTGGATAAGTGAGACTCTACTGTATTCTCGAGTATAAGCTGACCCAAGTATAAGCCAACCAGGACCCTCACCTGAGTATAAGCTGAGAGTGGCTTTTTCAGTCTTAAAAAAGGGCAGAAAAACTAGGCTTATACTCGAGTATATACAGTATTTATTTACAGTAGAGTCTCAGTTATCCAACACTCGCTTATCCAACATTCTGGATTATCCAACGCATTTTTGTAGTCAATGTTTTCAATATATTGTGATATTTTGGTGCTAAATTCATAAATACAGTAATTACTACATAGCATTACTGCATATTGAACTACTTTTTCTGCCAAATTTGTTGTCTAACATGATGTTTTGGTGCTTCATTTGTAAAATCATAACCTAATTTGATGTTTAATAGGCTTTTTCTTAATGTCTTCTTATTATACAACATATTCGCTTATCCAACATTCTGCTGGCCCGTTTATGTTGGATAAGTGAGACTTTACTGTATTCTCGAGTATAAGCTGACCCAAGTATAAGCCAACCAGGACCCTCACCTGAGTATAAGCTGAGAGTGGCTTTTTCAGTCTTAAAAAAGGGCAGAAAAACTAGGCTTATACTCGAGTATATACAGTATTTATTTACAGTAGAGTCTCAGTTATCCAACACTCGCTTATCCAACATTCTGGATTATCCAACGCATTTTTGTAGTCAATGTTTTCAATATATTGTGATATTTTGGTGCTAAATTCATAAATACAGTAATTACTACATAGCATTACTGCCTATTGAACTACTTTTTCTGCCAAATTTGTTGTCTAACATGATGTTTTGGTGCTTCATTTGTAAAATCATAACCTAATTTGATGTTTAATAGGCTTTTCCTTAATGCCTCCTTATTATCCAACATATTCGCTTATCCAACATTCTGCTGGCCCGTTTATGTTGGATAAGTGAGACTCTACTGTATTCTCGAGTATAAGCTGACCCAAGTATAAGCCAACCAGGACCCTCACCTGAGTATAAGCTGAGAGTGGCTTTTTCAGTCTTAAAAAAGGGCAGAAAAACTAGGCTTATACTCGAGTACAGTAGAGTCTCACTTATCCAACATAAACGGGCCGGCAGAATGTTGAATAAGCGAATATGTTGGATAATAAGGAGAGATTAAGAAAAAGCCTATTAAACATCAAAATAGGTTATGATTTTACAAATTAAGCACCAAAACATCATGTTGTACAACAAATTTGACAGAAAAAGTAGTTCAATACGCAGTAATGTTATGTTGTAATTACTGTATTTACGAATTTAGCACCAAAATATCACGATATATTGAAAACATTGACTACAAAAATGCGTTGGATAATCCAGAACGTTGGATAAGCGAGTGTTGGATAAGTGAGACTCTACTGTATATAAAATTAGCATAGCATGTTGCTATGGCACAGGAGACAATAATAATAGAGTAAAATAAGTGTAATAGTAGCAACAATAACAGAGAAAAATAATACATGTAATAATACCAATAAAAATAGAGATAAATAATCAATGTACCATATATTCTTGAGTATAAGCTGACCCAAGTATAAGCCAACCAGGACCCTCACCTGAGTATAAGCTGAGAGTGGCTTTTTCAGTCTTAAAAAAGGGAAGAAAAACTAAGCTTATACTCAAGTATATACAGTATTTATTTATTGTGTCTGAAGCGAATGGAGACTAGAAGAAACCCAAATGATGATTGTTCCTTGTGTTTACTCCACCTCAGGTTCTTGCAGGAGGAGGAGAGCTTGGAGCACAAGTATTACAAGTTGAAGCTGTCCGAAGCAGAGCGTCTGGCGGCCAAGTCGGGCTCGCGGAAGGAGGAGGAGGAGGAGGAAGAGAAAGTGGCCGCCGCGAAGAGGCGGGAGGAGGAGGCCCTGCGGCGGGTGCTGTGCGCCAAGAAGATCGCCGGCCTGAAGAAGAAGCTCTCCCGGGGCCGGCGGCCAGGGATCCTCCAAAGGGCCGCCCGGGCCCGGAGAGCCAGGAGGGCCCACGTGGAGACGCAGACGCTGCTCTCGGCCGGGATGATGCTCAAGCCGCAGGCGGAGGAGGAGGAGGCCCAGGGACCGTCCCACACAGCCGGCAGCTCCGTCTCCACGGCCAGCGAGGCTCCCTTGGACCCCCAAGACGCAGCCTTGGAATCCCAGTTTTCGGATGGTGAGTGGAGCCGAGTTGTGGGATGAGACGGGAGCTGTCCATCATCACATCAGATTGTCTAGTCCAGGGGTCCCCAAACTAAGGCCCGGGAGCCAAATGCGGCCCTCCAAGGTCATTTACCTGGCCCCTGCCCTCAGTTTTATAGTATGTTTTTATATAAGTTTTAATAATACAGTAGAGTTTCACTTATCCAACACTCGCTTATCCAACGTTCTGGATTATCCAACGCATTTTTGTAGTCAATGTTTTCAATATATTGTAATATTTTGGTGCTAAAATTGTAAATACAGTAATTACTACATAGCATTACTGCATATTGAACTCCTTTTTCTGTCAAATTTGTTGTCTAACATGATGTTTTGGTGCTATATGATAAGAATGTTGGATAATAAGAAGACATTAAGAATTTATGAATTTAGCACCAAAATATCACAATATATTGAAAACATTGACTACAAAAATGCATTGGATAATCCAGAATGTTGGATAAGCGAGTGTTGGATAACTGAGACTCTACTGTAAATAAATACTGTATATACTCGAGTATAAGCCTAGTTTTTCTGCCCTTTTTTAAGACTGAAAAAGCCACTCTCAGCTTATACTCAGGTGAGGGTCCTGGTTGGCTTATACTTGGGTCAGCTTATACTCGAGAATACAGTAGAGTCTCACTTATCCAACATAAACGGGCCAGCAGAATGTTGGATAAGCGAATATGTTGGATAATAAGAAGACATTAAGAAATATTGTGATATTTTGGTGCTAAATTCATAAATTACTTAATGTCTCCTTATAATCCAACATATTCGCTTATCCAACGTTCTGCCGGCCCGTTTATGTTGGATAAGTGAGACTCTACTGTATAATATATTGTATATACATATAATATTGATAAGAATATTATCATGTTATACAATATAATACTAATAATACCATATAATAATATTAATTATATGTTATATATTACATATAATATTACAGTATAGTGGTATAGTTCAATATGATGATATATAATGCTAATATTGTGCTATGCTAATAATATAATATATTGTATGTACATACAGCTGCTCAGAGTCCCCTTCAGGGTGAGAAGGGCAGGATATAAATGTAGTAAATGAATAAATAAATATTTTTTGACTTAGGCTCACCCAAAGTCTGATATGACTTGAAGGCACCCAACAACAACAACAACAACAATCCTAATTAACTTGATTATCTCATTGGCTAGAAGCAGGCCCACACTTCTCATTGAAATCCTGATAGGCTTATGTTGGTTAAAATTGTTTTCATTTTTAAATATTGTATTGTTCTTTCATTGTTGTTGTTGTTGTTGTTGTTGTTTTGCATTACAAATAAGACACTTGCAATGTGCATAGGAATTTGTTGGATTTTTTTTTTCCAAATGATAATTCGGCCCCTCAACAGTCTGAAGGATTGTGGACCAGCCCTCTGCTTTAAAAGTTTGAGGACCCCTGGTCTAGTCATAGGAATCCTTGAGTTGAAAGAGGCCCCCAGGGCCAGACATTCTGAGCCCCTTCTTCCAGACAGGAATATAATAATAATAATAATAATAATAATAATAATAATAATAATAATAATAATAATAATAATCCGAAAATACATCACACAGTCCTAGACACTTGAGAAGTGTTCGACTTCTGATTTTGTGATACGAAATCCAGCATATCTATCTTGTTTGCTGTGTCATACAATAATAATAATAATAATAATATAATAATACAGTAGAGTCTCAGTTATCCAACACTCGCTTATCCAACATTCTGGATTATCCAACGCATTTTTGTAGTCAATGTTTTCAATATATCGTGATATTTTGGTGCTAAATTCATAAATACAGTAATGACTACATAGCATTACTGCGTATTGAACTACTTTTTCTGCCAAATTTGTTGACTAACATGATGTTTTGGTGATTCATTTGTAAAATCATAAACTAATTTGATGTTTAATAGGCTTTTCCTTAATGCCTCCTTATTATCCAACATATTCGCTTATCCAACATTCTGCTGGCCCGTTTATGTTGGATAAGTGAGACTCTACTGTAATAATAATAATAATAATAATAATAATAATAATAATAATAATAATAATAATAGGAGGCCACCAGGACCATACGTTCTGAGCCCCTTCTTCCAGACAGGAAAATAATAATAATAATAATAATAATAATAATAATAATAATAATAATAATAATAATAATAATCTGTGAGTCAGGGTACTCTTGTTTCCACAGTTGATGCATCCTTTTTTGGTAGCCACGCCTTTGAGGTTCAGATTTGTAGTAGCATTTCATAATTGTGCGGTTTTCTGGCATTGTGTATTCCTGCCGCTTCTGTGACTGTTCATTTGGGTTTTGATGATTCCGTAGCCCACTTGTCGATGGATGTCCAGAATCAGCAGCATCCATCGCGGTCCTTTTTATCCTGGGCGACGACCGAGCCAGTATAGACTTCGTTTGGGTTTGTTTCTCCATAATGCTAATGGGTTAGGTGCTCTTAGTTCTGCTCCTCAGCTGAGGCCTCTCTGGCTTGGTTGGACCTACCGGTAGTTACACTTCCGCCAGCACAGCCCTCAGTCATCATTGGAGCAGTTAAGCCCCCCCACCACGTCAAGGTGGCACCTGCGGGGGGGGTCAAGGCCAAGATCGAAAAATCAGCTGATGACCCAAAGTGCAGACTGTGCAAGGAAACCGATGAAACCATTGATCATATCCTCAGCTGCTGTAAGAAAATTGCACAGACAGACTACAAACAGAGGCACAACTATGTGGCCCAAATGATTCATTGGAACCTATGCCTCAAGTATCACCTCCCTGCAGTTAAGAACTGGTGGGATCACAAACCTGCAAAGGTTGTGGAAAATGAACACACAAAGATACTGTGGGACTTCCGAATCCAGACTGACAAAGTTCTGGAACACAACACACCAGACATCACAGTTGTGGAAAAGAACAAGGTTTGGATCATTGATGTTGCCATCCCAGGTGACAGTCGCATTGACAAAAAACAACAGGAAAAACTCAGCCGCTCTCAGGACCTCAAGATTGAACTTCAAAGACTCTGGCAGAAACCAGTGCAGGTGGTCCCGGTGGTGATGGGCACACTGGGTGCCGTGCCAAAAGATCTCAGCCGGCATTTGGAAACAATAGACATTGACAAAATTACGATCTGCCAACTGCAAAAGGCCACCTTACTGGGATCTGCACGCATCATCCGAAAATACATCACACAGTCCTAGACACTTGGGAAGTGTTCGACTTGTGGTTTTGCGAAACGAAATCCAGCATGTCTATCTTGTTTGCTGTGTCATAATAAAATAATAATAATAATAATAAACCAGTAATAATAATAATAATAATAATAATAATAATAATAAAGAAACCAGTGCAGGTGGTCCCGGTGGTGATGGGCACACTGGGTGCCGTGCCAAAAGATCTCAGCCGGCATTTGGAAACAATAGACATTGACAAAATCACCATCTGCCAACTGCAAAAGGCCACCCTACTGGGATCTGCACACATCATCAGAAAATACATCACACAGTCCTAGACACTTGGGAAGTGTCATATAATAATAATAATAATAATAATAATAATAATAATAATAATAATAATAATAATAATAATACATCACACAGTCCTAAACGCTTGGGAAGTGTTCGACTTGTGGTTTTGCGAAACGAAATCCAGCATGTCTATCTTGTTTGCTGTGCCATACAACGTCGTTGTGTTGATAATAATAATAATAATAATAATAATAATAATAGGAGTCCTATTATTTGTCTCTGTTTCAGTGGACCCCAAAACCATGGTCACGGCTCGGAAGCTGGCCACGTTTGTCGCCGAAGTGGGGCCCGAGATCGAGCAGTTCAGCATCGAAAACAGTGCGGACAACCCGGATCTCTGGTGAGTCCTTCAACATTTTTCCAGTTGAGCTCCTGATTTACATTGTATTGTTTTTATCATGTTGGAAACCGCCCTTAGTCACTGTTAAGGGAGGGAAAGAGGAGAGAGAAATTTTGCCGCCGCCGGGACTGTAAATCCCTCCTGTGTTTTCTCCAGGTTTCTGCAGGACCCCGAGAGCTCGGCCTTCAAGTTCTACCGGACGAAGGTCCGCCAGCTCCGCCCCTCCATCCGCTTCGGGGCCGAGGAAGAGGCGGAGGGAAGGGAAGGCGGGGAGGAGCCGGACAAAGCGGAGGAGGAGGAGGAAGGGCCGTCCACAGGAGGGGGGTCCGCGGAGCCCCCCACGGCCTCCCCCGCCAAGGGGACCCCCTTCGGCCGCAAGCGCATGAGCAGCAAGACCTTGAAGGTGGGCCTCATCCCGGCCTCCAAGAGGGTCTGCCTCATCGACGAGCCCAAAGGTGAGCCACCGAATCCTAGATTCATAAGATAGTGTATATGCATGTAATATTAATAATATAATAAAATATAATAATAATTATACACTATTATAACGGTATATTTATATTTCATGTAACGTTACTAATAATATTACAATATAATGTTATAGTACAATATAGTAATATATAATGCTTATATTGTGCTATGTTAATAATATAATATATTGTATGTACATAATATCTATATATATTTAAAAGAGTGATGGAATCCCAGCAACGGACAAAACAACAAAACTAAACACCCCACAACCTCAAAAACTGACGGCACAACCCCTTATCCACGCCTCTACGTTCATACAACAAAAAGAAAAGAAAAATAAAGTCCTAATTAGAGGGAGAATAATTGTTTTTATCCAATTGCTGCCAGTTAGAAGGCTAAGCTCCGCTCACTTGGTCTCCTAGCAACCCACTCAGCCCAGGGGACAGGCAGAGTTAGGCCTCACTTAGGCCTCTTCCACACTGACTATAAAATACAAATTATCAGATTTTAACTGGATTAGATGGCAGTGTAGACTCAAGGCCCTTCCACACAGCTATATAACCCATTTATAATTTTATATTATCTGCTTTAACTGGATTATCTGGACTCCACACCTTTACCCTTTACCTTAACTACCACCAATTCCTCAATATTTTATTTCCCATACCACCATACTTCGCCACAGCAACGCGTGGCCGGGCACAGCTAATTGTACTATAATACTATATTGTAATATTATTAGTAATATTACATGCCATATAAATGTACCATTATAATAGTGTATAATTATTATTATATTGTATTACCAGTAAGCGTTATATATTACTATATTGTACTATACCACTATATTGTAATATTATTAGTAATATTACATGCAATACAAATATACCATTATAATAGTGTATAATTATTATTGTATTGTATTACCAGTAAGTATTATATATTACTATATTGTACTATACCACTATATTGTAATATTATTAGTAATATTACATGCAATACAAATATACCATTATAATAGTGTATAATTATTATTGTATTGTATTGTATTACCAGTAAGCGTTATATATTACTATATTGTACTATACACTATATTGTAATATTATTAGTAATATTACATGCAATACAAATATACCATTATAATAGTGTATAATTATTATTGTATTGTATTGTATTACCAGTAAGCGTTATATAGTACTATATTGTACTATAACACTACATTGTAATATTATTAGTAATATTACACGCAATACAAATATACCATTATAATAGTGTATAATTATTATTGTATTGTATTACCAGTAAGCGTTATATATTACTATATTGTACTATAACACTACATTGTAATATTATTAGTAATATTACATGCAATACAAATATACCATTATAATAGTGTATAATTATTATTGTATTGTATTACCAGTAAGCGTTATATATTACTATATTGTACTATAACACTACATTGTAATATTATTAGTAATATTACATGCAATACAAATATACCATTATAATAGTGTATAATTATTATTGTATTGTATTACCAGTAAGCGTTATATATTACTATATTGTACTATAACACTACATTGTAATATTATTAGTAATATTACACGCAATACAAATATACCATTATAATAGTATATAATTATTATTGTAT
The DNA here is from genome assembly GCF_035594765.1 of Anolis carolinensis. NCBI lineage: Eukaryota > Metazoa > Chordata > Lepidosauria > Squamata > Anolidae > Anolis > Anolis carolinensis. The sequence continues at coordinate 33,517,862 of NW_026943818.1, read as the reverse complement.
TGTATTACCAGTAAGCGTTATATATTACTATATTGTACTATAACACTACATTGTAATATTATTAGTAATATTACACGCAATACAAATATACCATTATAATAGTGTATAATTATTATTGTATTGTATTACCAGTAAGCGTTATATATTACTACAGTAGAGTCTCACTTATCCAACATAAACGGGCCGGCAGAATGTTGGATAAGCGAATATGTTGGATAATAAGGAGGCATTAAGGAAAAGCCTATTAAACATCAAATTAGGTTATGATTTTACAAATTAAGCACCAAAACATCACGTTAGACAACAAATTTGGCAGAAAAAGTAGCTCAATATGCAGTAATGCTATGTAGTAATTACTGTATTTATGAATTTAGCACCAAAATATCACGATATATTGAAAACATTGACTACAAAAATGCGTTGGATAATCCAGAACGTTGGATAAGCGAGTGTTGGATAAGTGAGACTCTACTGTATATTGTACTATAACACTACATTGTAATATTATTAGTAATATTACATGCAGTACAAATATACCATTATAATAGTGTATAATTATTATTGTATTGTATTACCAGTAAGCGTTATATATTACTATATTGTACTATAACACTACATTGTAATATTATTAGTAATATTACATGCAATACAAATATACCATTATAATAGTGTATAATTATTATTGTATTGTATTACCAGTAAGCGTTATATATTACTATATTGTACTATAACACTACATTGTAATATTATTAGTAATATTACATGCAGTACAAATATACCATTATAATAGTGTATTAGGTGTCTCGGCTTTGGAAATGCTAGAAAACCAACCCCATGCTTGATTTGTACACTTACAGGGCAATTCTGGGTAATTTTGTATTGACTTGGGCTTGCTTTCTCTGTCTTTCCAGTTCATGATCCTGTTCGCATCGCTTACGACCGGCCGCATCGCTATCAAGCCGACCGGAGCAAGAAGGTGAGGGGCAAAGGAGGGCAATGCCATGGCGTTGATCCTTTTGGGAATTGAGCGAGTCTCCCATTCAGTCCTTGCGACGACGGAGTGTGGTTTGTTTTTTGTAAGCCGCCCTGAGTCCCTACGGGATGTTGGAGGTGGGATAGAAAAATAAAGTTATTATTATTATTATTATTATTATTATTATTATTATTATTATTATTATTATATACAATAATTTATAAATATACATTATATTGTATGTACTTATAATATTGATAATAATATTATGATGTAATACAATATACTAATTAATAATACAATATAATATTAATTATATATTAAATGTAATATTACTAATAATGCTACCATAAAATTATACAATATAATTAATAATACAATATAATATTAATTATATATTATATATTAAATGTAATATTACTAATAATATTACCATAAAATTATATAGTACAATATAGTAATTTAATTGCTTATATTGTGCTATGCTAATAATATATTGTATGTTCATTTGATTTGTCAGCCGCCCTGAGTCCCTACGGGATGTTGGAGGTGGGATAGAAAAATAAAGTTGTTATTATTATTATTATTATTATATACAATAATTTATAAATATACATTATATTGTATGTACTTATAATATTGATAATAATATTATGATGTAATACAATATACTAATTAATAATACAATATAATATTAATTATATATTATATATTAAATGTAATATTACTAATAATATTACCATAAAATTATATAGTACAATATAGTAATTTAATTGCTTATATTGTGCTATGCTAATAATATATTGTATGTTCATTTGATTTGTAAGCCGCCCTGAGTCCCTACGGGATGTTGGAGGTGGGATAGAAAAATAAAGTTGTTATTATTATTATTATTATTATATACAATAATTTATAAATATACATTATATTGTATGTACTTATAATATTGATAATAATATTATGATGTAATACAATATACTAATTAATAATACAATATAATATTAATTATATATTATATATTAAATGTAATATTACTAATAATATTACCATAAAATTATATAGTACAATATAGTAATTTAATTGCTTATATTGTGCTATGCTAATAATATATTGTATGTTCATTTGATTTGTATGCCGCCCTGAGTCCCTACGGGATGTTGGAGGTGCGATAGAAAAATAAAGTTGTTATTATTATTATTATTATATACAATAATTTATAAATATACATTATATTGTATGTACTTATAATATTGATAATAATATTATAATGTAATACAATATACTAATTAATAATACAATATAATATTAATTATATATTAAATGTAATATTACTAATAATACTACCATAAAATTATATAGTACAATATAGTAATTTAATTGCTTATATTGTGCTATGCTAATAATATATTGTAGGTACATTTGATTTGTAAGCCTCTCGGAGTCCCCTTCGGGGTGAGAACTGCGGCATATAAATGTAGTAAATAATAAATAAATAAAATAAATATATTATTATTATTATTATGCTCCTTGCTGCGATGGGGTGTCAGTTTTGTTTGTTTTTTTCCCAGCCAAAGTCCAAGGACTTGGAGTTCCACCACAAGCGGCTGAACCAGAAGAACATCGGCTTCCAGATGCTCCAGAAGATGGGCTGGAAGGAAGGCCTGGGCCTCGGGGCCGAAAGCAGGGGCATCACGGAGCCCGTCAAAGTGTACGTAGTCGCCCGTAGAGCCAGTGAGTCCTTGGGCTCCGCCATCTCTTGGGTGCGATTTCTGGTCCCTTACTTGTTGTTTCTCCCCTTGCAGGGGCTCCACCTCAACCGGGCAGGGCCTGGGCGTCGGCGGGAAGAAAGAAGACACCTTTTCCTCCTTCCGCCAGAGAATGATCCAGATGTATTACATGAAAAGAGCCGGGAAGTAGGTAAGGCCGCCGGTTGGCTTCGCCGGAGCCGCCTTGGTGTCCGTCCGCTTTGGAAAAGCCTCGGAGCCAAACAACGATCGATTCTTCCAAGATTTTTATATGGCAGTGCGGACTCAAATAGATTGTGAATTATTTGCCTTGAGATTCTGGGTTATAGGGCTATGCGGAAGAGCCCTGGGAGTGTGTTCTCCAGAGATGACCCCTAAATCAGACACCCATTGAGACGGCCAACACCCGAAGCACCCATTGGTTATCGGAACTAACAGCATTGCATCAATTGGTGTTGGAATATTAAGACTGATTATTATTATTACCTTGTGACACCCATTGAGACCGCCAACACCCGAAGCACCCATTGGTTATCGGAATTAACAGCATTGCCTCAATTGGTGTTGGAATATATTATTATTACCTTGTGACACCCATTGAGACGGCCAACTCTTGAAGCACCCATTGGTTATCGGAATTAACAGCATTGCATCAATTGGTATTGGAATATTAAGACTGATTATTATTATTACCTTGTGGCACCCATTGAGACGGCCAACATTTAAAGCACCCATTGGTTATCTAAATTAACAGCATTGCATCAATTGGTGTTGGAATATTAAGACTATTATTATGTGACACCCATTGAGACGGCCAACACTTGTAGCACCCATTGGTTATCGGAACTAACAGCATTGCATCGACTGGTGTTGAAATATTAAGACTGATTATTATTATTACTTTGTGAAACCCATTGAGACGGCCAACACCGAAGCACCCATTGGTTATCTGAATTAACAGCATTGCATCAATTGGTGTTGGAATATTAAGACTATTATTATGTGACACCCATTGAGACGGCCAACACTTGTAGCACCCATTGGTTATCGGAACTAACAGCATTGTATCAACTGGTGTTGAAATATTAAGACTGATTATTATTATTACTTTGTGAAACCCATTGAGACGGCCAACACCGAAGCACCCATTGGTTATCTGAATTAACAGCATTGCAGCAATTGGTGTTGGAATATTAAGACTGATTATTATTATTATTACCTTGTGACGCCCATTGAGATGGCCAACACCTGAAGCACCCATTGGTTATCGGAATTAACAGCATTGCATCAATTGGTGTTGAAATATTAAGACTGATTATTATTATTGCCTTGTGACTCCCATTGAGACGGCCAACACTTGAAGCACCCATTGGTTATCGGAATTAACAGCATTGCATCAATTGGTGTTGGAATATTAAGACTGATTATTATTATTACTTTGTGACACCCATTGAGACGGCCAACACCTGAAGCACCCATTGGTTTTCGGAATTAACAGCATTGCATCAATTGGTGTTAGAATATTAAGACTGATTATTATTATTATCTGACCTGATTCTTAACATCCCCAGAATCCTTTTCACGTGGATTTATAATACTACCCTTCAGAGGAAAATGCAGAATTTCCCATCCGGCTTCGACGTCGCATCCTTTTCGGCATCACGAAGAAGTAATGGCCGGTTGGAACCAAAAATACATATTTTGTTTTGTCGACATCTTGAAATGAGCCTTTCTTTGGTTTTCGGATTCTCGCAATCTCGCAAAGATGTCCTCGTCGGGAAAAAACAAATCTGGATTTGAATTGTCAGCCCTAGTTTTTGAGATTACGGAATTATATCTACTCGTCGACATCTTGAAACGAGTTCTTTGTTTTTCGGATTCTCGCAATCTTGCAAAAATATCTTCATCGGGAAAAAAAATATTTTGGATTTTGCTCGGAATCTTTTCCAAATACCGACACCACTCTCAATGGCTCGATGGTAAAAAATGACAATATTTTTCCTCTATCGGATCTTGTTTTTGAGATTACGGAATATATTTCTACTCATCGCCATCTTGAAACGAGTTCTTCTTTGTTTTTTGGATTCTTGTAATCTTGTGAAAATATCCTCGTCGGGAAAAAAATAATTTGGAATTTTGCTCAGAATCTCTTCCAAATACCGACACCACTCTCAATGGCAAAAAATGACACAATTTTTCCTCGTATCGGATCTTGTTTTTGAGATTACGGAATATATATCTACTCATCGCCATCTTGAAATGAGTTCTTCGTTTTCCGGATTCTCGTAATCCCGCAAAGATATTCTCGTCGGGAAAAAAAATAATTTGGATTTTGCTCGGAATCTCTTCCAAACGCCGACACCACTCTCGATGGCAAAAAATGACACAATTTTTACTCGTATCGGATCTTGTTTTTGAGATTACGGAATTTATATCTACTCATCGCCATCTTGAAACGAGTTCTTCTTTGTTTTTCGGATTCTCGCAATCCCGCGAAGATGTCCTCGTCGGGGAAAAAACGAATCTCGATTTCGCTCGGAAGCTCTTCCGAATCCCGACTTGCGAGCACAATTTCGAGACGTTATGGTCCAAAGTTCCTAAAATAAACGATAACCCAGGATACTTTAAGGATGACATTTCACAATTTGTGACTTCCAAATTTGTTGGGAGACCGGAGTTTTTGAGAAAGGCTCGGCTTTTTCTCCTGGTTTCCAAGCGGCCGAGCGCGGATACGGAAGCTTCGCAGAGTTTCGCGGATGCGGAAGTTTCACGAATCGAAGACAACGAATCGGATACGACCGGAATCCCCTTGCAGACAATTCTGCGGTGACGTGGTTATACTTTCCTAGCACTGTTTACCTTTTTTGTTGGGAACGTTTTCTATATGTATATTTCCCCTTCGTAGTGCTTCTCGGTGGGAGGTTGTTTGGTTCTGCTCCCGTTCCTTGTGGCGTTCGATGATCGTATTGTTTGTTGGCGGAGGGACCGTCCCGCCCGAGGTTGACGTTGCTTCTCAAGGTGTTTCGACGGCATGTAACCCTTTTATTTTTCAAAAAAAATGTCCAATAAACGAGGGGGAAAAGGGACCCAACTTCCCTATGGTTTGCCTTGAATGCCGAGTCTATAGCGCTAGTGCCCCCTGATGGGCACTGCAGTGATCCAGGGGGGCGATGACGACACCTATTCGGAGACGGGGGTGGGGCCAGGGTAGGGGCGGGGCTTCTTCCCAAGAGCCTGAGATAGGGCTGAGCCTCTATATTTCTCCTGAGAGGCCTTTTAGGGTTAGGGGCAGGGCCTTTTCCCAAGAGCATGAGTCAGGGCTGAGCCTCTATATTTCTCAAGAGAAGCCTTTTAGGACTAAAGGGCGGGGCTAGGGGCGGGGGCGGGGCCTCTTCCCAAGAGCCTGAGATAGGGCTGAGCCTCTATATTTCTCCTGAGAGGCCTTTTAGGACTAAAGGGCGGGGCTAGGAGTGGGGGCGGGGCCACTTCCAAAAGTACGAGACAGGACTGAGCCTCTACCTCTCCTGAGAGGCCTTTTAGGATTAAAGGGCGGGGTTAGGGGCGTGGCTTCTTCCCAAGAGCCTGAGACAGGACTGAGCCTCTATATTTCTCCTGAGAGGCCTTTTAGGACTAAAGGGCAGGGCTAGGAGTGGGGGCGGGGCCTCTTCCAAAAGCATGAGACAGGGCTGAGCCTCTATATTTCTCCTGAGAGGCCTTTTAGGACTAAAGGGCGGGGCTAGGGGTGGGGGCGGGGCCACTTCCAAAAGTATGAGACAGGGCTGAGCCTCTACCTCTCCTGAGAGGCCTTTTAGGATTAAAGGGCGGGGTTAGGGGCGTGGCTTCTTCCCAAGAGCCTGAGACAGGACTGAGACTCTATATCTCTCCTGAGAGGCCTTTTAGGACTAAAGGGTGGGGCTGGGGGTGGGGGCGGGGCCTCTTCCAAAAGCACGAGACAGGGCTGAGCTTCTATACCTCCCCTGAGGAGCTTGTTAGAACACAGGGGCGGGGTATAGAGGCTCCGCCCCCTCCTCTAGCCCCGCCCCCTGTGTCTTGGCAGTCACCACAGGACAGGGATAGAAGCTCAGCCCTATCTCAGAGCTCGTAACTCCGCCCAACCCAGTCCTAGCTGCCTATCTTTGGCTCCGCCCACCTCTCACTCGCAGCCCTGCCTCTTGGACTAGGGGAGAGGCTCAGCCCCGCCCTCTTGAGCAGGAGCCACGCCCACCCCTCTAAGCCACCCCCCCTTTTCAGTGGGCACGGAGTCATACTTTTTCTGGAAAGGGGGCGATAGGGCCAAATAAGTTTGGGAGCCAGTGGTCTATAGGTTGCTGTGAGTTTTCCGGGCTGTATGGCCATGTTCCGGAAGCATTTTCTCCTGACGTTTCACCCACATCTATGGCAGGCACCCTCAGAGGTCTGGGAAAGGTAGTTTCCTACTTTGAACCTCGCCCAGACTATCTCAAAGGCAAAGAGTTAGTTCCGATTCCCTAAACAATGCAGAGTCTTGATCACAGTTGGTACAGAGATTATATCACGGTTTCTTTCCAGTCTTCCGTAGCCATTTGGTTTATTTATTTGAGGACTAGCTTGTTTACCCTTGTTTATTTTGGATGTTAGGTTTTATCGGTTTGCTCATATGTTATGTTGTCTCTTAGGAAAAAAATATTATTAGCATAACACAAGATAAGCATTAGATATTACTATAATGTACTATACCACTATACTGCAATATTATTAGTTATATTACATGTAGTATAAGTATACAATAGTGTATTATTGTTATATTGTATTACATTATAATACTATTATCAATATATTTATATACAGTATATTATATTATTAGTATAGCACGATAAGCATTATATATTACTATGTTATACTATACCACTATACTGCAATATTAGTAGTAATATTACATGTAATATAAATATAGTTATAATAGCTTATTATTATTATATTGTATTACGTTATAATATTATTATCAATATTATATTTATATACAATGTATTATTAGTATAGTACAAGATAATCATTATATATTACTATATTGTATTATACCACTATACTGCAATATTATCAGTAATATTACATGTAATATAAATATACAGTTATAATAGCTTATTATTATTATATTGTATTACATTATAATATTATTATCAATATTATATGTATATACAGTATATTATATTAGCATAGCACAAGATAGGCATTAGATATTACGATATTGTACTATACGACTATATGGCAATATTATTAATAATACTATGTGTAATATAAATTTACAGTTATAATAGCTTATTATTATTATATTGTATTACATTGTAATATTATCAATATTGTATGTATATGCAATATATGAAATTAGCATAGGACAATATAAACATTAGATATTATTATATTGTACTATACCACTATACTGCAATGTTATTAGTAATATTACATATAACATAAATATACAATTATAATAGTTTATTATTATTATATTGTATTACATTATAGTATTATTAATAGTATATGTACACACAATATAGTATATTATATACCACAGTATTTCAATATTATTAGTAATATTACCTGTAATATAAATATACAATTTTAATAGTGAATTATTATATTGTATTACATTATAATATTAACATTGTATGTATATACAATATATATTATTATCATAGGACAATATAAGCATTAGATATTACGATATCGTACTATACCACTATACTGCAATATTATTAGTAATATTACATGTAATATAAATATAAATATACAATTATAATAGTGTATTATTATTATATTGTATTACGTTATAATATTATTATCAATATTACATGTATATACAATATATTATATTATTAGCATAGCACAAGATAAGCATTAGATATTACTGTATTGTACTATACAACTATATTGCAATAATATTAGTAATTTTACATGTAATATAAATATACAATTATAATAGTGTATTATTATTATACTGTATTACATTATAATATTATTATCAATATTACATGTATATACAATATATTATATTATTAGCATAGCACAAGCTTTAGATATTACTGTATTGTACGATACCACTATGCTGCAATATTATTAGTAATATTACATGTAATATAAATATACAATAGTTCATTAGTATTATATTATATTACATTATAATATTAATAGTGTCTTATTATTATTATATTGTATTACATTATAATATTAATATTGTATGTATACACAGTATATTATTAGTATAGTATTAGTATAAGAATGTGGGTGAACTACAACTCCCCAAAAACTTGGTTCAATCCTCCCCAAACTCTCCCAGTATTCCCAGTTGGGAGTCCCCTAGGTATGAAGCAGCCAGGCTTTGAAGCTGCAAGGCTATTCCGTGGTATTCAAGTTGGCCAACAATGGAGTCCCCTAGGTATGAAGCAGCCAGGCTTTGAAGCTGCAAGGCTGTTCAGTGGTATTCAAGTTGGCCAACAATGGAGTCCCCTAGGTAGGAAGCAGCCAGGCTTTGAAGCTGCAAGGCTGTTCAGTGGTATTCAAGTTGGCCAACAATGGAGTCCCCTAGGTAGGAAGCAGCCAGGCTTTGAAGCTGCAAGGCTATTCCGTGGTATTCAAGTTGGCCAACAATGGAGTCCCCTAGGTATGAAGCAGCCAGGCTTTGAAGCTGCAAGGCTGTTCAGTGGTATTCAAGTTGGCCAACAATGGAGTCCCCTAGGTAGGAAGCAGCCAGGCTTTGAAGCTGCAAGGCTGTTCAGTGGTATTCAAGTTGGCCAACAATGGAGTCCCCTAGGTAGGAAGCAGCCAGGCTTTGAAGCTGCAAGGCTATTCCGTGGTATTCAAGTTGGCCAACAATGGAGTCCCCTAGGTAGGAAGCAGCCAGGCTTTGAAGCTGCAAGGCTATTCCGTGGTATTCAAGTTGGCCAACAATGGAGTCCCCTAGGTAGGAAGCAGCCAGGCTTTGAAGCTGCAAGGCTATTCAGTGGTATTCAAGTTGGCCAACAATGGAGTCCCCTAGGTAGGAAGCAGCCAGGCTTTGAAGCTGCAAGGCTATTCAGTGGTATTCAAGTTGGCCAACAATGGAGTCCCCTAGGTAGGAAGCAGCCAGGCTTTGGAGCTGCAAGGCTATTCCGTGGTATTCAAGTTGGCCAACAATGGAGTCCCCTAGGTAGGAAGCAGCCAGGCTTTGGAGCTGCAAGGCTATTCCGTGGTATTCAAGTTGGCCAACAATGGAGTCCCCTAGGTAGGAAGCAGCCAGGCTTTGAAGCTGCAAGGCTATTCCGTGGTATTCAAGTTGGCCAACAATGGAGTCCCCTAGGTAGGAAGCAGCCAGGCTTTGAAGCTGCAAGGCTATTCCGTGGTATTCAAGTTGGCCAACAATGGAGTCCCCTAGGTAGGAAGCAGCCAGGCTTTGAAGCTGCAAGGTCACTCCTTGGAAAATGATGTGTATTGTGGGCTAATTTGGTGCGATTTGGCCCAGTGGTTTTGTTGTTAACTCGGTCCTAATTATGCACAATATAGATTGATTGACAGCATTTATATTGGATCACAACACACACATACACGGCAAACATTCAATGCCGATTACACATACAGGACAGACAAAAATATAGGGGTATATAGGCATTTTTTTCCAATTATAGGTTATGCTCGATTCTGGCCACAAGGGGGCGCTGTTGCTCCATCCGTTATGACAACAAACCTTTTGATCGCGGAATTTTTCCTCCTTGTTCCGTGATCGCCGGTAAAATAAGGCAACATATAAAAGAGGCAGATTTCTAAAAACTAGCCAGTATTTTAATTTGGATCACGAAGAATATATGTGCCAAGTTTGGTCCAGATCCATCCAGCCACAGAGAAGATTTTGGAATACAAACCTACGTACCTATTTTCACTTTTATTGATGTGTAGAAGGTCGAATTTTTTCACTAATCGTTCCGCTTGGATGTTTGAGATTTCGAACGGTCGAAACGTCTCTCAGCAAGAGAAAAGGAGGACCTAGAAATTCCTAGAGTCGACCCCGCAAATTCCCAGGTGAGTGATTTCTAGTATCTCTATACCCCCCTCTGGTGGTTGGGTCTGAGCACTGCAGCGTGAGGCTCGTAATCTACCCAGTGCTGTTTGTTTTAAATATATATCAACACACAAAAGTGATATATTGCTTAAACCACACTCATAATTTAAGTTGACTCGCAAAGGATCCGTGTGCTGAGTTTGATCCTGATCCGTCAAGCCACAACGGAGCCTTTGTGGGACAAACATATGTACATTGAGGTGGATTCAGTGGGCGGAGTCATGCAAATGGAAAGGGACAGAAACACTGGGGTGTCTGTGGTGGAGGAAAAATAGAAAATCTAGGATGAAATTGTCCCTTCACTTGGGTGGTGGGCAGGATGGTGTTTGTTGTGGGGAGCACACCCCAGCCACACACGTTTATTATGTGTATAATATGATATTATCTAGTTATTATTATTTGAAACTCAAGTAGTCATGACGTTAGTCTTCATTGAGTCCATCATCTCCCAAACTCAAGAAGTCATGACAATAATCTTCATTGAGTCCGTCATCTTCCAAACTTGAGAAGTCATGGCCTTAGTCTTCATTGAGTCCATCTTTCAAATTCAAGAAGTCATGACGTTAGTCTTTATTGAGTCCGTAATCCTCCAAACTGAAGAAGTCATGGCTTTAGTCTTCATTGAGTCTGTCATCCTCCAAACTCAAGTCATGGTGTTAGTCTTCATTGAGTCCATCATCTTCCAAACTTAAGAAGTTAAGACATTAATATTTGTTGAGTCAGTCATCTTCCAAACTCGAGAAGTCATGACATTAGTCTTCACTGAGTCTGTCATATTCCAAACTGAAGAAGGCATGGTGTTAGTCTTCATTGAGTCAAGAAGTCATGACGTTAGTCTTTGTTGAGTCTGTCATCTTCCAAACTCAAGAATTCATGATGTTAGTCTTCATTGAGTCCGTCCTCTTCCAAACTCAAGAAGTCATGACGTTAGTCTTTATTGAGTCAAGAAGTCATGATGTTAGTCTTTGTTGAGTCTGTCATCTTCCAAACTCAAGAAGTCATGACATTAGTCTTTGTTGAGTCAAGAAGTCATGACGTTAGTCTTCGTTGAGTCAAGAAGTCATGACGTTAGTCTTC
>NW_026943818.1:33483502-33498502 GCF_035594765.1 Anolis carolinensis | reverse complement strand
CCTAATAATAATAATAAGGTCTCGAAGGGACCCCCAAAGGGCATCTAGTCCAGCCTCCTTCGCATACAGGGACACACAATATAATAATAATAATAATAATATAATAATAATAATAATAATAATAATAATAATAATAGGGTCTCAAAGGGCATCTAGTCCAGCCTCCTTCCCATACAGGGACACAAAATATAATAATAATAATAATAATAATAATAATAATATATTAATAATAATATAATAGTAATATAATATAGTAATAATATTTAGGTCTTGAAGGGACCCCCAAAGGGCATCTAGTCCAGCCTCCTTCGCATACAGGGACTCACAATACAATAATAATAATAATAATAATATAGCAATAATAATATTATATATAATATAATAATATAATATTATAATAATATTTAGGTCACAAAGGGACCCCCAAAGGGCATCTAGTCCAGCCTCTTTTGCATACAGGGACACACAATATAATAATAATAATATAATAATAATGATTATAAAATATAATAATAATAATAATAATAATAATAATAATAATAAGGTCTCAAAGGGACCTCCAAAGGGCATCTAGTCCAGCCTCCTTCCCATACAGAGACACACAATATAATATTAATAATAATAATAATAATAATAATATAAAGTCTCGAAGGGACCTGCAAAGGGCATCTAGTCCAGCCTCCTTCCCATACAGGGACCCATAATATAATAATAATATAATATAATAATAATAATAATATTTAGGTCTCGAAGGAACCCCCAAAGAGCATCTAGTCCAGCCTAATAATAATAATAATAATAATAATAATAAGGTCTCGAAGGGACTCCCAAAGGGCATCTAGTCCAGCCTCTTTTGCATACAGGGACACACAATATAATAATAATAATAATAATATAATGATTATAAAATATAATAATAATTAGGTCTCAAAGGGACCTCCAAAGGGCATCTAGTCCAGCCTCCTTCCCATACAGGGACACACAATATAATATTAATAATAATAATAATAATAATAATAATAATATAATGTCTCGAAGGGACCTGCAAAGGGCATCTAGTCCAGCCTCCTTCCCATACAGGGACTCACAATATAATAATAATAATAATAAGCAAATAATAATAATAATAATATAATAATATAAAGTCTCGAAGGGACCTGCAAAGGGCATCTAGTCCAGCCACCTTCCCATACAGGAACATATTATTATTATTATTATTATTATTATTATTATTATTATTATTATATGCCTCCTTTCCCGTAAACATTTGTTGACTGTTCAGTAGTGGGATGGCTTTCTTTAGCCCCTCCTTCTTCGGTCGGACTTGAAACCGAGGTCAGACGAGCCTCTTTCGGGAGTGATTTCGTTGTGCCGGGATGACCTTTGGGAGTCTCTTCCCACGATTATATTGCCCTGTTGGGTTGGATGGTTGGATGGCCATCTGTTGGGAGAGATTGGATGGTGTCTTCCTGTCCGGGGCAGGGAAAGAATCAGAACTTCTGCTTCCAAAGCCGTTGGAAGGAGGGCTGAGTCAGGAAGGCAGCCAGCCAGCGGCCGTTTTTATATCCGAAAAGCCAAACCAGATGTCTTGTTTGGAAGCCAAACCACCCTGTTTTCAGAGATATATGGTGACGTTTGAATTTTGGAATACAACTCCAGAGATCCGGGTTCGAATCCCCGTCTCAGCCATATATATATATATATATATATATATATATATATATATATATATATATAAAATATTTATTATATATTATATATGGGTGATTCTGTGGGTTCTGGGGGTTGTGTGTGCCAAGTTTGGTCCATCATCAGTGGAGGTCACAGGCTGTGATTATTATTATTATTATTATTATTATTATTATTATTATTATTATTATTAGATGCACAACAAGATTAGCAGAATGGGGTCTGACTGGATGGTATTATATTATTATTATTTATTATTATTATTATTGACACAGAGTATGACACACCAAATGAAATATATATGCTGGATTTTATTATTATTATTGACACAAAGACATATGACACAGGCAATGAGATATATATGCTGGATATTATTATTATTATTATTATTATTATTATTATCTCACACCAGAAGGGACTTGCAGTTTCTCAAGTCACTCCTGACACGAAAAAGTTATTATTATTATTATTATTATTATTATTATTATTATTATTATTATTATTGACATAAAGACACTATAACACAGAAAATGATATATATATATGCTGGATATTATTATTATTATAGGTGGCACCTGCGGGGGGGATTATTATTATTATTATTATTATTATTATTCTCTCACACCAGAAGCGACTTGCAGTTTCTCAAGTCACTCCTGACACAAAGACAGAGTATGACACAGCCAATGAGATATATATATGCTGGATATTATTATTATTATTATTATTATTATTATTATTATTATTATTATTATTATTGACACAAAGACATATGACACAGCCAACGAGATATATATATATGCTGGATATTATTATTATTATTATTATTATTATTGACACAAAGTCAGCATGACACAGCCAACGGGATATATATATATATGCTGGATATTATTATTATTATTATTATTATTATTATTATATTATATTATATTATTATTATTATTATTATTATTATTAACACAAGGACAGAGCATGACACAGCCAATGAAATATATATATGCTGGATATTATTATTATTATTATTATTATTGACACAAAGACATATGACACAGCCAACGAGAAATATATATATGCTGGATATTATTATTATTATTATTATTATTGACACAAAGTCAGAGCATGACACAGCCAACGGGATATATATATATGCTGGATATTATTATTATTATTATTATATTATATTATTATTATTATTATTAACACAAGGACAGAGCATGACACAGCCAATGAGATATATATATGCTGGATATTATTATTATTATATTATAATATTAGATTATTATTATTATTATTATTATTATTATTATTATTTGATACACAACAAGATCAGTACACATCAAACAAGCTGAATGGGGTCCGACTGGATGGCCTTTGGGCTCTCTAGCATTCTAGGATTCTATGCTTCTGAGCTGTGGCGGGCTGGCCATCTGTCGGGAGGGATCGGATCAGGTTCAGGCTGGACTGGAGGATCTTTTGGGCTCTCTTCCAGTGATAGGATTCTGCAATTCGGAGTATTAGTTATTTGCTGCTAATTGCTGTTGCATCCTCCCCTCCCTGCGGTTATGAAAAGCGCACACGCGTGTGCACACGCACACACACGCACGCACACCCCTTTCCAAGCCAGACTCCTTTCTGTGTCTAAAAGGGGCGTCGGGAGGGGAAACGGAAGCTGATTGGTCCTGGCCGGCGTCCAATGGGAGCCTTCCCTGGCATGTGTGCAAGTGTGGATGCCCGTGTGTCTGCGTGTGCGTGTGCGTGTAAGGGGGGAACACGTGGGATCGGGTTCAAACACATTTGTCGACTCCAATCCTCTCCTTTGTATCGTCTTCTCTGCTGGATCCCGGGCTAAGATAATAATAGTAATAATAATAATAATAATATGTAATAATAATAATAATAATAAAGTAATATTATTATTATTACATTATTATTATTATTATTTTATTATGACACAGCAAACAAGATAGATTTGCGATATGAAATCCAGCATATCTGTCTTGTTTGCTGTGTCATAATAAAATAATAATAATGTAATAATAATAATAATAATTTTTTACTGGTACCCAATGCATAAGGTTGTGGGCGAACTACAACTCCTAGAAAGGAAGGTTAATTATTATTATTTATTATAAAGGTTATATTATTATTATTATTAATTCCCTGCAAAACCCAATTGAGAGAGTCAGAAGCACTGGGGTGTCCGTGGTGGAGGGAAAATAGAAAACCTAAGAGGAAAATATTCTGTATGTTTGCTGTGTGCTATAGGAAAGGGTAGGAAAGGGTTAAGGGAGAGGCAGTCATGCAAATTGCACACTGAGAGAGAAGCACTGGGGTGCCTGTGGTGGAGGAAAAACAAAAAATTAGGAGGAAATTGTTCCTGTTTGTTGTTTGCCATAGAAAAGAAAGGGTTAAGGGAGAGGCAGTGGGTGGAGTCATGCAAATTCCACACTAATTGAGAGAGTCAGAAACACTGGGGTGTTTGTGGTGGAGGAAAAACAAAATATAGGATAAAATCCCTGTATGTTTGTTGTGTGCTATAGAAAATAGTAGGAAAGGGTTACGGGAAAGGCAGTGGGCGGGGTCATGCAAATTGCACACTGACAGAGAAGCACTGGGGTGCCTGTGGTGGTGGAAAAACAAAAAATTAGGAGGAAATTGTACCTGTTTGTTGTTTGCCGTAGAAAAGAAAGGGTTAAGGGAGAGGCATTGGGCGGGGTCATGCAAATTCCACACTGAGAGAGAAGCACTGGGGTGCCTGTGGTGGAGGAAAAACAGAACATCTTGGAGGAAATTGTCCCCGAATGAAAGCCTTGACGTGGTTGGTGGGCACTATGGTGTCCGTGGAGGACTCTAGGACATGTTTACGTCGCTCGCCATAACCTGGACATATATATATATATTCGCTTTTATTGTGTGTCTGGATGGATAAAATATTGATTTACGCTCCGGCCAAGTCAGCATTTCTTCCGAGAGGAAAGAAGGAAGGAAGGAAGGAAGAGAGGAGCGAAGGAAAGGAGGGGTGGGGAGGCTATTTTTACAACTGGACGGAAGCCAAGAGCCTCGGAGCCGAGGCCAAGTTTCGCCATAGGAATATCCTTCCACAGACCACAGTGACGTCGTGATGCGTCCCGTGCAGACGCCTCGGAGCCCTCTCCAGCCGAGCGTGAAGTTCTCCTCTCCTTGCCCGCCGGCAAAGGAAAGCCATCCAGCTTCTGCTTCCCAAGATAGAGCTTGCGACCGCTCCCGCCACAGCTGCTTCGGCAGCTAAGAATGGTCTTGGCCTTTTTCGCTGCCGCATGACACTCTTGCCTCGTGTCCAGATTGTGGGATATCAAGACTCGTAGATGATGACAACAATGAAGACTGCTATTGACCTCTCCATCTTGGTACTAAGACTCCTAGATGATGATGGTGATGATGGTGATGATGATGATGACCATTAATGACTTCCATCCATCTCAGCACTAAGACTCCTAGATGATGATGATGATGATGACGACTATCATTGACTTCCATCCATCTCGGTACTAAGACTCCTAGATGGTGATGATGTTGTTGATGATGATGATGATGATGATGATGATGATGACTGTTATTGACTTCTCTCCATCTCGATGCTAAGACTCCTAGATTATGATGATGGTGATGATGATGATGTTATGGACTTCTCTCCATCTCAACACTAAGACTCCTAGATGATTATGATGATGATGATGATGATCCATCCCAACTCTAAGACTCCTCGATGATGGTGATGATGATGATGATGATGATGACTGTTATGGATTTCTCTCCATCTCGGTACTAAGACTCCTAGATGATGATGATGATGATGATGGTCCATCTTGAAGCTAAGGCTCCTAGATGATGATGATGATGATGATGATGATGATGATGATGAAGACTGTTATGGATTTCTCTCCATCTCGACACTAAGACTCCTAGATGATGATGATGATGATGATGATGGTCCATCTTGAAGCTAAGACTCCTAGATGATGATGATGATAATGATGATGATCCATCTCGACACTAAGACTCCTAGATGATGATGATGATGATGATGATGACGGTAATGATCCATCTCGATACTAAGACTCCTAGATGATGATGATGATGATGATGATGATGATGATGATGATCCATCTCGACACTAAGACTCCTAGATGATGATGATGATGATGATGACGGTAATGATCCATCTCGATACTAAGACTCCTAGATGATGATGATGATGATGATGATGATGATGATCCATCTCGACACTAAGACTCCTAGATGATGATGATGATGATGATGATGATCCATCTCGACACTAAGACTCCTAGATGATGATGATGATAATGATGATGATCCATCTCGACACTAAGACTCCTAGATGATGATGATGATGATGATGATGATGATGATGAAGACTGTTATGGATTTCTCTCCATCTCGACACTAAGACTCCTAGATGATGATGATGATGATGATGACGGTAATGATCCATCTCGATACTAAGACTCCTAGATGATGATGATGATGATGATGATGATCCATCTCGACACTAAGACTCCTAGATGATGATGATGATGATGATGGTCCATCTTGAAGCTAAGACTCCTAGATGATGATGATGATGATGATGATGATGACTGTTATGGATTTCTCTCCATCTCGACACTAAGACTCCTAGATGATGATGATGATGATGATGATGATCCATCTCGACACTAAGACTCCTAGATGATGATGATGATGATGATGGTCCATCTTGAAGCTAAGACTCCTAGATGATGATGATGATGATGATGATGATGACTGTTATGGATTTCTCTCCATCTCGACACTAAGACTCCTAGATGATGATGATGATGATGATGATCCATCTCGACACTAAGACTCCTAGATGATGATGATGATGATGATGGTCCATCTTGAAGCTAAGGCTCCTAGATGATGATGATGATGATGATGATGATGATGATGATGATGATGATGATGAAGACTGTTATGGATTTCTCTCCATCTCGACACTAAGACTCCTAGATGATGATGATGATGATGATGATGATCCATCTCGACACTAAGACTCCTAGATGATGATGATGATGATGATGGTCCATCTTGAAGCTAAGACTCCTAGATGATGATGATGATGATGATGATGATGACTGTTATGGATTTCTCTCCATCTCGACACTAAGACTCCTAGATGATGATGATGATGATGATGATGATCCATCTCGACACTAAGACTCCTAGATGATGATGATGATGATGATGGTCCATCTTGAAGCTAGGACTCCTAGATGATGATGATGATGATGATGATGATGACTGTTATGGATTTCTCTCCATCTCGACACTAAGACTCCTAGATGATGATGATGATGATGATGATGATGATCCATCTCGACACTAAGACTCCTAGATGATGATGATGATGATGATGGTCCATCTTGAAGCTAAGGCTCCTAGATGATGATGATGATGATGATGATGATGATGATGATGATGAAGACTGTTATGGATTTCTCTCCATCTCGACACTAAGACTCCTAGATGATGATGATGATGATGATGATGATCCATCTCGACACTAAGACTCCTAGATGATGATGATGATGATGATGGTCCATCTTGAAGCTAAGACTCCTAGATGATGATGATGATGATGATGATGATGACTGTTATGGATTTCTCTCCATCTCGACACTAAGACTCCTAGATGATGATGATGATGATGATGATGATCCATCTCGACACTAAGACTCCTAGATGATGATGATGATGATGATGGTCCATCTTGAAGCTAAGGCTCCTAGATGATGATGATGATGATGATGATGATGATGATGATGATGAAGACTGTTATGGATTTCTCTCCATCTCGACACTAAGACTCCTAGATGATGATGATGATGATGATGATGATCCATCTCGACACTAAGACTCCTAGATGATGATGATGATGATGATGGTCCATCTTGAAGCTAAGGCTCCTAGATGATGATGATGATGATGATGATGATGATGATGACTGTTATGGATTTCTCTCCATCTCGACACTAAGACTCCTAGATGATGATGATGATGATGATGATGATGATGATGATGATGATGAAGGTGATCCTGACGACCACGATAATGATGAAGACTATTATTGACTATTATTGATGTTGAAAACTATTATTGATTATTATTGTTGTTGAAGACTAATATTGACCTCTCCATCTCGGCACTAAGACTCCTAGATGATGATGATGGTGGTGGTAATGATGATGATGATGATGAAGGCTATTATTTACATCCTTCCATCTCGACACTTAAGACTCCTAGATGATGAAGATGATGATGATGATGATGATGATGAAGACTCTTATTGACTTCCCTCCATCTGCCACATCATACTCTTGCCTTGTGTCCCGTTAGTGGTCTATTAAGACCCCTGATGATGATGATGATGATGATGATGATGATCATTATTATTATTATTATTGACTTCCCTCCCTATAGTGCATTGGACTGAATTCTATGGTAGTGTAGACATATTAAGCAGCATTACATGGCAGCCTAGATGGGCTGAAAGACTGCAGAAATAATGGAATACAAATTACTTTTTTGCAGCCATCGGCGTGAACTGAGGGCGAGGGCGGAGGAGAGAGGAAACCGGGGCATTTGATCAGTTGGGGAGAGAGTGGGAAGGCACTTAAAGGGACAGCACACATTTTCAGACCTGGTGAATCAGTGTAACTCTGGGCTTTTCTTCTCTTGCAGGGAGCAGCCGATCTTCAGCGCCCGGGCCCACATCTTCCAGATCGACCCAGCCACCAAGCGCAACTGGATCCCGGCCAGCAAACATGCCCTGACCGTCTCCTACTTTTATGACGCCACGCGCAGCGTCTACCGCATCATCAGTGTGGGCGGGACCAAGGTGAGGACCAGGCAAAGTGACCAATAATAATAATAATAATCACTTTCGGTCAGGCAGGAAGACACGATTCGATCCCTCCTGACAGATGGCCATCCAGCCTCTGCTTAATAGTAATAATAGTAATAATAATAATAATAATAATAATAATAATAATAATGCAGTCCTAAAGTTGGAAGGGACTTCTAAGGCTATCCAGTCCAATTGCTTTCGGCCAGGCAGGAAGACACAATTCGATCCCTCCCGACAGATGGCCATCCAGCCTCAGCTTAATAATCATAATAACAATAATAAAAATAACAACAATAATAATAGAGTCCTAAAGTCGTAAAGGATTCCAAAGGACATCCAGTCCAACTGCTTTCAGCCAGGCAGAAAGACACAATCCGATCCCTTCTGACAGATGGCCATCCAGCCTCTGCTTAATAGTAATAATAATAACAATAACAATAATAATAATAATAATAATAATAATTTATATTTTATTATATTATAATATTATTATTATTATTATATTTTATTATATTATTTTATTATTATTATTTTATCCTTATTATTAATAGTAATGACCAAGGGATGCATCCACACCATTATTATTAAAAATAATAAGGATAAAATAATAATAATAAAATAATATAATAAAATATAATAATAATAATAATAACAACAATAGTAATAATAATAATACAATCAGAGACTGGATGACCATCTGTCGGGAGTGCTTTGATTGTGCTTTTCCTTCCTAACAGAAAGGGGTTGTTATGGATGACCTTTGGGCTTCCCTTCCAATTCTATTATTATTATTAATAATGATGATGATAAAATAATAATAATATAATAACATGATATAATAATGATAGTATAATGATGATGATGATATAATAATAATGATACAATCAGAGACTGGATGGCCATCTGTCAGGAGTGCTTTGTGCTTTTCCTTCCTAACAGAAGGGAGTTGTTATGGATGACCTTTGGGCTTCCCTTCCAATTCTATTATTATTATTATTAATAATAATAATAATAATAATGATAAAATAATAATGATATAATATAATAATATAATGATAATATAATAATAATGGTATTGTAATAATAATAATAATAATGGTATTGTAATAATAATAATAATAATAATAATACAATCAGAGACTGGATGACCATCTGTCGGGAGTGCTTTGTGCTTTTCCTTCCTAACAGAACGGGGTTGGTCTGGGTGACCTTTGGGCTTCCCTTCCAATTCTAGGATTCAATAATAATAATAATAATAATAATAATAATAATAATAATAATAAATATTATTATGAATAATAATATAATGATAACAATAATATCATGATAATGATAATATAATAATAATAATAATAATAATAATAATAATAATAATAATAATGGTAATATAATATAATAATAATGATAATATTATAATAATAATGATAATGGTAATACAGTAGAGTTTCACTTATCCAAGCCTCGCTTATCCAAGCCTCTGGATAATCCAAGCCATTTTTGTAGTCAATGTTTCCAATATATCATGATATTTTGGTGCTAAATTCGTAAATACAGTAATTACAACATAACATTACTGCGTATTGAACTACTTTTTCTGTCAAATTTGTTGTCTAACATGATGTTTTGGTGCTTAATTTGTAAAATCATAACCTAATTTGATGTTTAATAGGCTTTTTCTTGATCAGTCCTTATAATCCAAGATATTTGCTTATCCAAGCTTTTGCCGGCCCATTTAGCTTGGATAAGTGAGACTCTACTGTATAATAATGATAATGATAAAATATAATGATAATAATGATATAATAATAATGACGATAATATAATAATGATAATGGTAATAATGATAATGGTAATATAATATAATATAATAATAATGGTAATATAATAATAATGATGAATATGATGATGATAATGATAATGGTAATATAATAATGATAATTGTAATATAATATAATATAATATAATAATAATGATAATATAATGATGATGATGATGATGATGATGATGATAATGATAATGGCAATATAATAATGATAATGGTAATATAATATAATATAATATAATAATAATGATAATATAATAATAATGATGATGATTATGATGATGATAATGATAATAGTAATATAATAATGATAATGGTAATATAATATAATAATAATGATAATATAATAATAATAATGATGATGATAATGATAATGGTAATATAATAATGATAATGGTAATATAATATAATATAATAATAATGATAATATAATAATAATGATGATGATGATGATAATGATAATGATAAAATATTGTAATAATAATGATAATGATCAAATATAATGGTAATAATAATGATGATTAAATATCATAATGATAATAATATAATAATAATGTTGATGATAATAATATAACAATGATGATGATAATAATAATAATGATAATAATAATTTGGACAGAAAAACAAGAAACCTCATGACCATTCATCATTCACTGCACCCTCGCAGTGATGTTGACCGGCTATATCTGCCTAGAAGATCAGGGGGCAGAGGACTCTTACAAGTAAAACAAGCAGTCAAAGAAGAAGAACATGCCCTGGCAGAATATGTAAAGCAAAGTGAAGAACCTGCTTTGATTGAAGTCAAAAATCAGAAACTCCTCAAAACACAGCAGACAAAAAACCAGTACAAGAAAACTGCACTACAAACTAGAGCTGACAGCTGGCACAACAAAACATTGCATGGAAAGTTCCTTGACAAAATTGAAGGAAAAGCTGATCAGGAGAAGACCTGGCTCTGGCTCACGAATGGGACCCTGAAGAAGGAAGGAGACAGAAGGCCTGATCCTTGCAGCCCAGGAGCAAGACATCAGGACAAAGGCCATTAATAATAATAATAATAATAATAATAATAATAATAATAATAATAGAAGACCTGGCTCTGGCTCACGAATGGGACCCTGAAGAAGGAGACAGAAGGCCTGATCCTTGCAGCCCAGGAGCAAGACATCAGGACAAAGGCCATTCAGGCCAAGATCGAAAAATCAGCTCATGACCCAGAATGCAGACTGTGCAAGGAAGCTGATGAAACCATTGATCATATCCTCAGCAAGAAAATTGCACAGACAGACTACAAACAGAGGCACAACTGTGTGGCCCAAATGATTCATTGGAACCTATGCCTCAAGTCCCACCTCCCAGCAGCAAAGAACTGGTGGGATCACAAACCTGCAAAAGTCTTGGAAAATGAGCACGCAAAGATACTGTGGGACTTCCGAATCCAGACTGACAAAGTTCTGGAACACAACACACCAGACATCACAGTTGTGGAAAAGAACAAGGTTTGGATCATTGATGTCGCCATCCCAGGTGAAAAACAACAGGAAAAACTCAGCCGCTCTCAGGACCTCAAGATTGAACTTCAAAGACTCTGGCAGAAACCAGTGCAGGTGGTCCCGGTGGTGATGGGCACACTGGGTGCTGTGCCAAAAGATCTCAACCGGCATTTGGAAACAATAGACATTGACAAAACTACGATCTGCCAACTGCAAAAGGCCACCCTACTGGGATCTGCACACATCATCCGAAAATACATCACACAGTCCTAGACACTTGGGAAGTGTTCGACTTGTGGTTTTGTGATACGAAATCCAGCATATCTATCTTGTTTGCTGTCTCATATAATAATAATAACAATAATAATAACAATAATAATAATAATAATAATAATAATAATAATAATAATAATAATATTTCTCTCTTTCCAGGCCATTATCAACAGCACGATCACCCCAAACATGACCTTCACGAAGACCTCCCAGAAGTTTGGCCAATGGGCCGACAGCCGGGCCAACACCGTCTACGGCCTGGGCTTTGCCTCCGAGCAGCACCTCTCCCAGGTGAGGATGGAGGGCCATCTGTCGGGAGGGCTTTGGTTGGGTCTTACTTACAAAGGGTGGCCTTTGGGGGTCCCTTCCAACTCAATTGTTGTGAAAACACAACGGGATCCCAGACCTGGAAGGGACCCCAGAGGTCATCTAGTCCAACCCGTCATTATATATTTTTCTTTTTTTCCGGCGACAGTTTGCGGAGAAGTTCCAGGAGGTGAAGGAAGCGGCCCGCTTGGCGCGGGAGAAGTCGCAGGACAAGACGGAGCTGACCAGCCCGGCCCTGAGCTTGACCTCCCCGCAGGTAGGCACCCTCCCCATGGCCATCTGTCGGGATGATCAAATGGTGTCTTTCTCAACGGCGGGAAGGGGTCAGACTGGATGGCCCTTGGGGGATCCCTTCCAACTCTAGGATTCCATGATTCTCTCCATGAACTTTTTAAAGTCTATGAATTTGGATGGCCATCTGTCGGGAGGGATCGGATGGTGTCTTTCCCAACAGCGGAAAGAGGTTGGACTGGATGGCCCTTGGGGATCCCTTTGAACTCTAGGATACTATAATAATAATAATAATAATAATAATAATAATAATAATAATAATAATAATACCCTGAAGGTTATCTAGTCCACCTTCTGTTAGGAAGGAAAAGCACAATCAAAACACTCCCAACAGATGGCCATGAAGCCTTGGATTATATTATTATTATTATTTATGTTATAATAATACAATCCTAGAATTGGAATTTTATTATTATTATTATTATTATTATTATTACACAATCCTAGAATCGGAAGAGACCCCAAGTGTTGGTGTTATCATTATTATTATTATTATTATTATTATTATTATTATTATTATTATTATTATTCAATCCTAGAATTGGAAGAGGCACCAAGTGTTATTATTATTATTATTATTATTATTATTATTGTTATTAATTATCATTATTATTATTCAATCCTAGAATTGGAAGAACCCCAAGTGGTCATCCAGCCTTGGATTATATTATTGTTATTATTATTCAATCCTAGAATTGGAAGAGACCCCAAGTGTTGTTGTTGTTG
This sequence comes from Anolis carolinensis, assembly GCF_035594765.1. Classification (NCBI taxonomy): domain Eukaryota; kingdom Metazoa; phylum Chordata; class Lepidosauria; order Squamata; family Anolidae; genus Anolis; species Anolis carolinensis. Next base: position 33,484,953 of record NW_026943818.1, on the reverse strand, counting down.
TTGTTGTTGTTGTTGTTGTTGTTATTGTTATTCAATCCTAGAATTGGAAGAGGCCCCAAGTGTTGTTGTTATTATTATTATTATTATTATTATTATTCAATCCTAGAATTGGAAGAAGCCCCAAGTATTATTATTATTATTATTATTATTATTATTCAATCCTAGAATTGGAAGAGACCCCAAGTGTTGTTGTTGTTGTTGTTGTTGTTGTTGTTGTTATTATTCAATCCTAGAATTGGAAGAGGCCCCAAGTGTTGTTATTATTATTATTATTATTATTATTCAATCCTAGAATTGGAAGAAGCCCCAAGTATTATTATTATTATTATTATTATTATTATTATTATTATTATTATTATTAAATCCTAGAATTGGAAGAAACTGCCAGTGGTCATCCAGCCTTGGATTATATTATTATTATTATTATTTTATTGTATGATACAGCAAACAAAATAATAATAATAAATTATATAAAATAAAAAATAAAATAAAATATTAAATCCTAGAATTGGAAGAGATCCCCCAGTGGTCATCCAGCCTTGGATTAAATTATTATTATTATTATTATTATTATTATTATTATTATTACTATTTTATTGTATGATACAGCAAACAAAATAATAATAATAAATTATATAAAATAAAAAATAAAATAAAATATTAAATCCTAGAATTGGAAGAGATCCCCCAGTGGTCATCCAGCCTTGGATTAAATTATTATTATTATTATTATTATTATTATTATTACTATTTTATTGTATGATACAGCAAACAAAATAATAATAATAATAATAATAATAATAATAATAATAATAATAAATTATATAAAATAATAAAAAATATTAAATCCTAGAATTGGAAGAGGTCCCCCAGTGGTCATCCAGTCTCACCCCATTGGGCCCTGTTGGGCAGGAGGACACCATTCGATCCCTCCCGACAGATGGCCTTCCAGTCTCGTAGACCTTAGAAGGTTCCAATCCCCCGATTTGTGTTGTTTTTCCGCCCCATAGATCCTTCCCAGCCCCATCATCAGCTCCAACGGGCCCGGCGACGACAAATTTTTCCGGAGCCAAAGTGCGGACATTGAGATGACGACGGAAAGGGAGCGGATCAAGAAGATGCTCTCCGAAGGGTGAGACCGTTGGCTTCATATCATCATCATTATTATTATTATTACTATTATTATTATTATTGTTATTATGATCTCAACGTGCCTCCTCCTCGCTGTAGGTCGGTGTGCGAGGTGCAGTGGGAGGCGGAGTTCTTCACGCTGCAGGAGAACAACAACAAGCTGGTGGCCGCCCTGCACGAGGCCAACGCCAACGTGGAGCAGTGGAAGAAGCAGCTGGCCACCTACCAGGAGGAGACCCAGGCCCTGCGCCTGCGCGTGAGTCCCCCCGCCGAGAGAGAGCCCCACCCCACACAAGGCCACCCACAATGAAGGACCTCGG
>NW_026943818.1:33303502-33478502 GCF_035594765.1 Anolis carolinensis | reverse complement strand
TCTGCAGTGGTTACAATGTTGTTTCTCACTTAGAGGTATTCTTATTAACAGTTACAACACTAAAACGAGATGAATCAGTTCTCTAAAGTATCACTTCCTTTACTTAAAATAGTTAAAACTTCTTCCTCTGCTACTTTTAAACTTTGTGAGTCCAGCTGGGATTGGTTCCCAAATTCTGAAACTTGGACTTCAAACCACAGTCACCCCTGTGATGTACTATCACAGATTCTCTGTTCCTTTCCAGGACACAGACTACATTAAATAAGTCACCAAACTTATTTAAAACTGACTCAAAATGAACAATTGAGTCTCCTTGATCCCATCAACCTGGAACCAATCTTCCCTGTGCCTCATCAGAGCACAGACTACATTAAATAAGTCACCAAACTTATTTAAAACTGATTCAAAATGAACAATTGTGTCAAGGACAGAACGCCACAAGATTCAAAGTAACAGAGTTTATTAGATTACAGAACTCAAAAATGCCCGTAAAAACACAAGGGCCAGGCAATTTTTGCCTTTAGGAGCAAAAAGGGGACAAAAGTAAATGTTCAAAAGATAAACCGGATTAAACCGGAGTTTAATCCGGGTAAAAACAAACTGCTTGCTTCAGCCTAGGTATTAACAGAACGAAAGCCAAGGAACAAAAGATACAAAGAATGCAACTAATTGGCAGCAGATTCCTCTCTGCTGCCAGCACTGTGCTTAGAGTAACTTGCGTCGCTCCCACACACACACAGTAGACAGGATCTCCAACACGAGCAATTCAGCCAAGGATTGTAGAAGTAGAGTAGACCAGTTCCGTTCCGTAGATCAAAGCCAGAAGCAGACGTTTGTAGTTTTTCCAAGTCCAAGAAGGGGGGGAAGACAAGCCGTGGTCAGTTCAGTCCGGGTTCTCAAAGCAGGAGATGGCGTCCGTCAGAAAGACGACGGAAGGTCAAGCTAATAAGAGTAAGCACAGGTTTGCACAAACAAATGCCCACACAATCCCTCCCGCCGTCTGACCCTGGATTTCAATCAACTTACGTCACAGCACAGGAAAGCACACAAGTCTTCAGGGAAGCGTCCCACACACACACGGATCCCAAGCGTTTGCCCAGATTACCTTGCCCGACGCAATTTGCAATTGCTCCCAAGCCCCATTTTATGCCAGTTACAAATCTTCATCACTGTCAGCTGTCCTCCTTAACCCGGGCGTTTCCTCATCACTTTCCTCGTCAGAGCTGGAACACCTCTGACTACGCCCAACAGCATCTCCAGCTGTGGATCCCGTCCCATCCCTCCAGCTAAGCCATGGGTCTAATCCTGAAGGTCCCCATTCATCTTCTGCCCCATCATGGCCAGTGGCCCCCAATTCCTCCCTTACCCGAGTCCAATCCATCTCATCCTCCTCTGAGCTAACCAGCCCCTCCTCCATTCTCTCCGTAAACCCTTCGAAAGATTCTTCGTCAGATGGTGCTGCAAATATGTCTCGCAGTCTTTTTCTCTCTCGCTCCTCGAGAGTATCTGACTCCCGAGGAGTCTTACGCCCACGTCTGTCAGTAACAGAGCCATGAGGCTCAATCATAACACTATCCCCTCTCACAAAGGCCTCCTCCCCCGATGGCGGAGAAGTGGCAGTGATACCCTCCGCTATAGCACCACGACGACTAGAGGTATCAAGTTTCAACAGCGAACGATGAAAGACTGGATGGACCTTTAAACTAGACGGTAAACGCAAACGAAACGCAACGGAAGAAATTTTTTTAACGATAGGAAAGGGACCCAAATACCGAGGCGCAAACTTTCCCCCAGCCTGTTTAATATGTTTGGAAGATAACCACACCAAATCCCCTTCTTCCAACTCCTCCCCTGCCTGCCTGTGGCGGTCAGCCTGAGTCTTCTGCGTTGCCTTAGCTTCCAACAGTAAGCGACGGGCAACATCATGCAATGCAGCCATTTCCGTAGAGCGGTACACAGGGTCCGAAGAGACCACATTGGTCGACGGCGCCACACCTCCCCGTGGGTGAAAACCATAAGTTAGCTCAAATGGCGTATGCTGACTAGACGTGTGCACCGCATTGTTATAAGCAAATTCCGCCACCGGTAACCACTTCACCCAAGCCGTGGGTTGATCTAAACAAAAACAACGCAGATATTGCTCTAAGAGCCCATTAACCCGTTCCGACTGTCCATCCGTTTGCGGATGGAAAGCTGAAGACACGTTTAACTTAGTCCCCAAGCACTCATGGAAATGTTTCCAAAAGCGTGACACAAATTGCGGAGCCCTATCTGAAATAATCACCTCGGGTGCTCCGTGCAAACGATAGATGTGCTTAGTAAATAGTAAGGCCAACGTAGGGGCCGCCGGAATGGTTGAACAAGGAATAAAATGAGCCAGTTTACTAAATAAATCCACCACCACCCAAATACAAGTATAACCCCCAGACTTAGGCAAATCTGAAATGAAATCCATGGAAATGATTTGCCATGGCCTGTCCGGAACAGGTAAAGACGACAACAACCCTCTAGGGCGCCCAACAGGCGTCTTACTCTGCTGGCAAACGGCGCAGCTGTCGCAAAAGCGCAGAATGTCTTGCCGCATCTTTGGCCACCAATAGCTCCTGGTAATGAGCTGCACGGTCTTGAATCTGCCAAAGTGCCCAGCCATGGGTTCGTCATGGTGGGCTCTAATCACCTCCAACCTGAGGGCCCCCACTGGTACGTAGACCTGCCCCCTGCGTACCAATACTCCGTCTTGATCTTGTAGATGCGGCAGTATGGTACGGTTACCTGCTGAGAGCAGCATCAGTTGCTCCTGTGTCCACACATCATCCCTCTGAGCCTCAAGGATCTGGTCATGTAACCCGAGCTCATTATCTACAACACACAGAGAGGCAGTAGGCAAGATGGTCTGACATACAACCTGCTCATTGGTCTTAAACTCCGGCTTGCGGGATAAAGCATCGGCCCGCAAGTTTGCCTTCCCCTCTACGAACTGCACCTTGAAGTTAAACCTGGAGAAAAACAAAGCCCATCGGATTTGACGCTGGTTTAACTTCTTTGCTGTTTGCAAGTGCTCTAAGTTCTTGTGATCAGATCTGACCACGATCTGGTGCCGTGCCCCTTCAAGCCAGTGCCGCCACACCTCAAACGCCACCTTAATCGCCAACAACTCCTTCTCCCATATGGTATAGTTCTGCTCGAAGGGTGTTAGTTGCCGTGAGTAAAATCCACAGGGACGCAAGGTCCCTGAGGAATCCTTCTGAGACAATACAGCCCCCAACGCGTAGCTAGAAGCGTCCGCTTCTACCACGAACGGTTTGTCAACATCAGGATGGGTTAGTATGTTGTCCGATTGAAAACTAGACTTAAGTTGTAGAAACGCCTCGTGAGCTTCCCGCCCCCATACAAATGGCTGTTTCTTGCGCAGAAGCTGCGTCAAAGGTACCGTGAGCTTTGCAAAATTCGGAATAAACTCCCGGTAGTAATTAGCAAAACCTAAGAACCTTTGTACATCCTTCTTAGTTTTCAGCTCCTGCCATGAGTTGACGGCGTCAACCTTATGTGGGTCCATTTTAAGTTCCCTACCTGACACTACATGACCTAGGAACTCCACTTCAGGCACATGAAAGACGCATTTGGAAGCCTTGGCGAAAAGCCCATTAGCCCGCAGTCGGTGCAGAACCTGCTTGACATGTTGACGATGTTCTTTCTCGTCCTTAGAAAAAATCAAGATATCATCCAAATAAATCACTAAAAATTGGTCAATTAGGTCCCTGAACACATCGTTCATGAACCTCTGGAAGACCGCAGGAGCATTACAAAGCCCAAAAGGCATGACTCGGAACTCGTGGCATCCGAAACACGTGTTAAATGCCGTCTTCCATTCATCCCCTTCCCGTATACGGATTAAGTTATAGGCCCCCCGCAGGTCAAGCTTGGTAAAGACCTTAGCCCCTTGCACCCTTGATAACAGTTCCGAGATTAAAGGGAGCGGGTACCTATCCCGAATGGTGTATTTGTTTAGGATCCGATAGTCGCAGACCAGCCTAAGTTCCCCAGTCTTTTTGGCTACAAAGAATACTGGTGCCGCAGTTGGAGAACTAGATGGGCGAATAAACCCCTTGGCTAAATTTTCATCTAAAAACTCCCGCAAAGCTTGCCTTTCCGGTACAGTCAAGGCATACAGCCTCCCTGCTGGCAGTTTCGCACCTTCTGCCAACTTGATGGCGCAATCATATGGCCTGTGCGGTGGTAATTTGTCCGCTTCTCTTTTACAAAATACATCAGAGAACTCCCCATACTCAGCAGGCACTCCCTCCATATCAGCATGAGTAACGTTTAGAGTGCAACAATCCTGCCTCTTTAAGATCACTTTACGTGTTGCCCAATCCACTTGTGGGTTTACTACAGCTAGCCAATCCATCCCCAGGATCACATCATATCGAGGCAAGCTCGTAATATCCCACACAAACGTTCCCGTTACTCCCTGCACCTCCCACGTTACTGCTGAGGTTTCCTGGTTAACCACCCCAGTCTCCAGCAGTCTCCCATCTGCTCCTTCCACCCACACGTCGCATGCCTTGCGCACTCTAGGAATGCCATGCTTCTTAGCAAACTCAATATCTACATAAGAGACCGTAGCTCCTGAGTCCAGCAGTGCCAGAGTAGAAACAAGTTCCCTTCCCCCAACAGATAATGTAATGGGTACGAAAACATGCTTCCTCCCCTCAGTTGACTGCTTGAGGAGCCCTAGTGCGTTGGACTCACGTCGCACTAGGGCTGGCCTTTTCCCGAAAGCTGGGAAGGTTTCACATTACAATTTTTGGCAAAATGCCCAGCATTCCCACAGTACAAACACAAGCCCAGCTGCCTCCTACGGCTCTTTTCCTCTGTAGACAGTTTTTTAAAGACCCCAAGCTCCATGGGCTCTTCCCCCATCACCACAGGTGCCCTGGTTACATGCATGGGTGGCGCACACATTGCTTTTGAGTGTTTACGAGCCTCGAACCTTGCGTCTAAACGCAGCACCTTAGCTACTAAGGCGTCCCAGCTTTCAGCCGGCTCCAAGCGTGCTAATTCATCCTGGAGCATATCACTTAACCCGGCAGTAAATAAAAGCATGAATGCATTTTCCCCCCAATCCAGCTGGTGGCGATACAGGTTAAACTTATTTAAGTAATCCAAAACAGTCCCCTTTCCCTGTTTCAACCGATACAGGGCCCACCCAGCGTTCTCCGTGCGGAGAGGATCCCCAAAAGTATCAGTTAACAATTTTTTGAAATTATTCAAATTGTCCTTGACTGGGTCATTTCCCAAAATTAAATTAGTGGCCCATTGTCCTGCGGGACCGGTCAACAAACTCAAAATAAAAGCCACCTTGCTAGTGTCAGTAGGAAAAGCATGAGCACTGAGCTGAGAAAAATAAAGCTCCACTTGTGCCAAAAAGGTTGGCAACTTGCACCTGGTTCCGTCAAAGCGTTCAGGAGTCAAAACATGTCCTTTCACAGCAAAAGCTGTTTGGCTTACGGTAAAGGCCGTTTGCAATTGGTCTACTTTGACTCTTAACTCATCCATCGTCTTCCTGACGGGTTTATTGCTGCAATAAACTTTTTATGGGCGTCGGGCAATCTGTCAAGGACAGAACGCCACAAGATTCAAAGTAACAGAGTTTATTAGATTACAGAACTCAAAAATGCCCGTAAAAACACAAGGGCCAGGCAATTTTTGCCTTTAGGAGCAAAAAGGGGACAAAAGTAAATGTTCAAAAGATAAACCGGATTAAACCGGAGTTTAATCCGGGTAAAAACAAACTGCTTGCTTCAGCCTAGGTATTAACAGAACGAAAGCCAAGGAACAAAAGATACAAAGAATGCAACTAATTGGCAGCAGATTCCTCTCTGCTGCCAGCACTGTGCTTAGAGTAACTTGCGTCGCTCCCACACACACACAGTAGACAGGATCTCCAACACGAGCAATTCAGCCAAGGATTGTAGAAGTAGAGTAGACCAGTTCCGTTCCGTAGATCAAAGCCAGAAGCAGACGTTTGTAGTTTTTCCAAGTCCAAGAAGGGGGGGAAGACAAGCCGTGGTCAGTTCAGTCCGAGTTCTCAAAGCAGGAGATGGCGTCCGTCAAGAAGACGACGGAGGGTCAAGCTAATAAGAGTAAGCACAGGTTTGCACAAACAAATGCCCACACAATCCCTCCCGCCGTCTGACCCTGGATTTCAATCAACTTACGTCACAGCACAGGAAAGCACACAAGTCTTCAGGGAAGCGTCCCACACACACACGGATCCCAAGCGTTTGCCCAGATTACCTTGCCCGACGCAATTTGCAATTGCTCCCAAGCCCCATTTTATGCCAGTTACAAATCTTCATCACTGTCAGCTGTCCTCCTTAACCCGGGCGTTTCCTCATCACTTTCCTCGTCAGAGCTGGAACACCTCTGACTACGCCCAACAGCATCTCCAGCTGTGGATCCCGTCCCATCCCTCCAGCTAAGCCATGGGTCTAATCCTGAAGGTCCCCATTCATCTTCTGCCCCATCATGGCCAGTGGCCCCCAATTCCTCCCTTACCCGAGTCCAATCCATCTCATCCTCCTCTGAGCTAACCAGCCCCTCCTCCATTCTCTCCGTAAACCCTTCGAAAGATTCTTCGTCAGATGGTGCTGCAAATATGTCTCGCAGTCTTTTTCTCTCTCGCTCCTCGAGAGTATCTGACTCCCGAGGAGTCTTACGCCCACGTCTGTCAGTAACAGAGCCATGAGGCTCAATCATAACAATTGAGTCTCCTTGATCCCATCAACCTGGAATCAATCTTCCCTGTGCCTCATCAGAGCACAGACTACATTAAATAAGTCACCAAACTTATTTAAAACTGATTCAAAATGAACAATTGAGTCTCCTTGATCCCATCAACCTGGAACCAATCTTCCCTGTGCCTCATCAGAGCACAGACTACATTAAATAAGTCACCAAACTTACTTAAAACTGACTCAAAATGAACAATTGAGTCTCCTTGATCCCATCAACCTGGAATCAATCTTCCCTGTGCCTCATCAGAGCACAGACTGACTCTCTTTTTTAAACTCTGCACTTCTTCAACTAAACGGCAGTTGGCTCTGCCTACTTCTCCATGGCAACCAGCCTCTAAATGCTGAGATGCACTCATCCTTTTAAAACATAAACACACAATTAAACATAACATCTGTAAACCAAAATTCGTACTTCATTACATGCTGTTGTTTAATAAAGCAACGACATACTTATTTTTCCCAATTCAGGAGCTGCAACAGCTGAAGAGCCAGAAAGGGTCCCACTGGGAAGCTGGAAGCGAGTGCGACGAGACCCATCAGAAGGTGCAGGTGAGGACAGAACTGGGACGGGACTCAGATTCTCGACCCCATGATTAGTTGGGCAAGGCCTTGAAAGGGCAACAACGTTGTGTCGGGTTGGACTAGATGACCCTTGAGAGTCCATTTCCACCGGGACCGGACTCTCAGCCCTATGATAGGTTGGGAAAGGCCTTGAAAGGGCAACAACATCGGGTAGGGTTGGATTAGATGACCCTTGGGAGTCCATTTCCACCGGGATGGGACTCTCAACCCCACGATAAGTTGGGCAAGGCCTTGAAAGGACAACAACGTTGTGTAGGGTTGGACAAGATGACCCTTGAGAGTCCATTTCCACCGGGACGGGACTCTCAACCCCATGATAAGTTGGGCAAGGCCTTGGAAGGGCAACAACGTTGTGTAGGGTTGGACTAGATGACCCTTGGGAGTCCATCTCCACCGGGACGGGACTCTCAACCCCACGATAGGTTGGGCAAGGCCTTGAAAGGGCGACAACGTTGTGTAAGGTTGGACTAGATGACTCTTAAGAGTCCATTTCCACCGGGACGGGACTCCCAACCCCACGATAAGTTGGGCAAGGCCTTGAAAGGGCTACAACGTTGTGTAGGGTTGGACTAGATGACTCTTAAGAGTCCATTTCCACCGGGACCGGACTCTCAACCCCATGATAAGTTGGGAAAGGCCTTGAAAGGACAACAGTGTTGTGTAGGGTTGGACTAGATGACCCTTGGGAGTCCATTTCCACCGGGACGGGACTCTTAACCCCACGATAAGTTGGGCAAGGCCTTGAAAGGGCAACAACGTTGTGTAGGGTTGGACTAGATGACCCTTGGGAGTCCATTTCCACCGGGACCGGACTCCCAACCCCATGATAAGTTGGGCAAGGCCTTGAAAGGGCAACAACGTTGTGTAGGGTTGGACTAGATGACTCTTAAGAGTCCATTTCCACCAGGACTGGACTCCCAACCCCATGATAAGTTGGGGAAGGCCTTGAAAGGGCAACAATGTTGTGTAGGGTTGGACTAGATGACTCTTAAGAGTCCATTTCCACCAGGACTGGACTCCCAACCCCATGATAAGTTGGGGAAGGCCTTGAAAGGGCAACAACGTTGTGTAGGGTTGGACAAGATGACCCTTGAGAGTCCATTTCCACCGGGACGGGACTCTCAACCCCATGATAAGTTGGGCAAGGCCTTGGAAGGGCAACAACGTTGTGTAGGGTTGGACTAGATGACTCTTAAGAGTCCATTTCCACCAGGACTGGACTCCCAACCCCATGATAAGTTGGGCAAGGCCTTGAAAGGACAACAACGTTGTGTAGGGTTGGACAAGATGACCCTTGAGAGTCCATTTCCACCGGGACGGGACTCTCAACCCCATGATAAGTTGGGCAAGGCCTTGAAAGGACAACAACGTTGTGTAGGGTTGGACAAGATGACCCTTGAGAGTCCATTTCCACCGGGACGGGACTCTCAACCCCATGATAAGTTGGGCAAGGCCTTGGAAGGGCAACAACGTTGTGTAGGGTTGGACTAGATGACCCTTGGGAGTCCATCTCCACCGGGACGGGACTCTCAACCCCACGATAGGTTGGGCAAGGCCTTGAAAGGGCGACAACGTTGTGTAAGGTTGGACTAGATGACTCTTAAGAGTCCATTTCCACCGGGACGGGACTCCCAACCCCACGATAAGTTGGGCAAGGCCTTGAAAGGGCTACAACGTTGTGTAGGGTTGGACTAGATGACTCTTAAGAGTCCATTTCCACCGGGACCGGACTCTCAACCCCATGATAAGTTGGGAAAGGCCTTGAAAGGACAACAGTGTTGTGTAGGGTTGGACTAGATGACCCTTGGGAGTCCATTTCCACCGGGACGGGACTCTTAACCCCACGATAAGTTGGGCAAGGCCTTGAAAGGGCAACAACGTTGTGTAGGGTTGGACTAGATGACCCTTGGGAGTCCATTTCCACCGGGACCGGACTCCCAACCCCATGATAAGTTGGGCAAGGCCTTGAAAGGGCAACAACGTTGTGTAGGGTTGGACTAGATGACTCTTAAGAGTCCATTTCCACCAGGACTGGACTCCCAACCCCATGATAAGTTGGGGAAGGCCTTGAAAGGGCAACAACGTTGTGTAGGGTTGGACTAGATGATTCATTTTGCCCTCCTCCCCAGGATCTGGAGCGCCGCAACCACGACCTGGAGCGCCGGCTGACCCTGGCCGAGCGCTCGCTCTCGGAGACGCTCTCGGAGCGGGAGAGGATGCACCAGGAGGTGGCCAAAGTGGCCGAGATCATGGACATGAAGATCTTCGAGCTGGGCGAGCTGCGGCAGGACTTGGCCAAGCTGGTGGAAAGCAACTGAGACCCCAAAAAGTTGGGGTTCGCCATTCGTCGAGACGTCTGGTAGGGACACCAACTTGGCGACCTCGAAGGGACTCCTCCTTCGTGACACTTCCATTTCTACGGTGGATGATCTTCTTTCTCTTTGGGATTTTATCTCCTTCACCCCCTTCTTACACTCGGATAGTTTTTGATAGAAAACAATTTCCCTCCCTCCTCCTCTTTTACTATCACCTTCCGTTCTTATCTCTTTGATAGAAAACAGTTCCCTCCCTCCTCCTCCTCTTTTACTATCTCCTTCCGTTCTTATTTCTTTTTTTGACCCGGGTCCCTTTTTTACCGTTTTGACGCAGCTTTCCACAAACGGCGGCTCTTTTTTAACCTGGGTCCCTTTTTTACCGTTTTGACGCAGCTTTCCACAATCGGTGGCTCTTTTCTCTTTTAACCCGGGTCCCTTTTTTATTATTTTGACGCAGCTTTCCACTAACAGCGGCTTTTTTTCTCTTTTAACCCGGGTCCCTTTTTTATCGTTTTGACACAGCTTTCCACAAACGGCGGCGATTTTTTAACCCGGGTCCCTTTTTTATCGTTTTGACGCAGCTTTCCACTAACAGCGGCTTTTTTCTCTTTTAACCCGGGTCCCTTTTTTATCGTTTTGATGCAGCTTTCCACTAACAGCGGCTTTTTTCTCTTTTAACCCGGGTCCCTTTTTTATCGTTTTGACGCAGCTTTCCACTAACAGCGGCTTTTTTTTCTCTTTTAACCCGGGTCCCTTTTTTATCGTTTTGACGCAGCTTTCCACTAACAGCGGCTTTTTTTCTCTTTTAACCCGGGTCCCTTTTTTATCCTTTTGAAGCAGCTTTCCACTAACAGCGGCTTTTTTTCTCTTTTAACCCGGGTCCCTTTTTTATCGTTTTGACGCAGCTTTCCACTAACAGCGGCTTTTTTTCTCTTTTAACCCGGGTCCCTTTTTTATCGTTTTGACGCAGCTTTCCACTAACAGCGGCTTTTTTTCTCTTTTAACTCGGGTCCCTTTTTTATCGTTTTGACGCAGCTTTCCACAAACTGCAGTTATTTTTTCTCTTTTAACCCGGGTCCCTTTTTTATTATTTTGACGCAGCTTTCCATAAACGGCGGCTCTTTTCCTCTTTTAACCCGGGTCCCTTTTTTATCGTTTTGACGTGGTGGAGAATTGGGCCGTAACACTTCCAAAAGAGGGGAGGAAAAGCATTTTCGGACTGCAGCAAGGCAAACGGAGGGGAAAATATGCTGCGAGAGGGAGATGTTCAATTATTGATGGCGCGACGCAGCAGGCACGAAAAAGCTGTGTAGGCTCTGATCTTTATTTACCCGCCTGCTCTTTTTGACCACAGTCTTCCCTCAAACAACGTGTCTTCTCTGGTTCGGGTCTGAGCAGGCATTTCTAGAGGGCGGAATAAAATTCCTATTAGTTTGAAAGCCATTGTTGTGATCGTCTTGGCCTTTTCTGCAGCTGTGTCACACCGCTGGCTCGTCTTCAGTTTGGGATTGGCTGCAATAAGGTTATTTGTCCAAAAGCTCATCTCTTCTATTACCACTGTATTGCAAAACCCTTACTATAAAAATAATAATAATCATCATTATTACTGTAATAATAATAATAATAATCACTGTCATCATTATCATTGCTTACCACTATTATCATTATCATCCCCATCCTCATCTCTGTCGTCATCACCACCACCACCACCACTACTATCACTACCATCATCACTATTATTGTCACTGTCACCACCACCACCATCACACTTGTTTCTTCAGATACTTTCCATATTTCAATATAAATTTCGTGTCGGTGTCGTATTTCACAGAGACCACGATGGAGAAATCTTTTATTTGTCACCACTTTTTGTGGACTAAGTGTTTTTAGTCCCTAAGGGCTTTGGGTTAGACTAGATGACCTTCCAAGCCTAGGATGCTATGACTTAATAATCTTTATACTCGACAATCGGGAGCTGTTCGTTGAGGCCCATCTGGGTCGTCTTTGCCCAGAGACATCCGTGTCCTCTCAAGGGAAACGCCGGGAAGCAAGCTGTTCGGCGCTTCCTGTTCTGTGGGGCTCGAAATGTGTCTTTATTAGACGAGGAGGAGGAGGAGGAGGCCTTGGGCACGCGCCGGCGCGAGTGAGGAGGAGGTGTGTCGGGACACCTCATTGAGATGCTACCCTGGGATACGGTGGCCATGGCAACGGAAGCAGGGAACCCCTCCAGAAAAGGCGAACGGAGGGGAGGAGAGATGCAGAGAGCGGGCGGCGTGGTGGGCACGTGGGTCGGGAGGTGGAGACGTGGTGAGAGAGGCAGCTTTGCGCCGTATACGGACTCGGGAATATCTTGGCACACAGAGCCCCGTGGCCCACTCTATGTCACTCCCTTCCTGAGAGCACTGCGACTCCCACCGATGGCCTTGCAATACCGTCACTCGCTTCCCAAGACCACTGCGACTCCCACAAACTTACTGAGAGCACTGCGACTCCCACCAATGGCCTTGCAGTACTGTCACTCACTTCTTGAGACCACTACGACTCCCACCGATGGCCTTGCAATACCGTCACTCACTTCTTGAGACCACTACGACTCCCACCGATGCCTTGTAGTACCATCACAAACTTCCTGAGAGCACTGCGACTCCCACCGATGGCCTTGCAGTACCGTCACTTGCTTCCTGAGAGCACTGCGACTCCCACCAATGGCCTTGCAGTACCATCACGAACTTACTGAGAGCACTGCGACTCCCACCGATGGCCTTGCAGTACCGTCACTCGCTTCCTGAGACCACTGCGACTCCCACCGATGGCCTTGCAGTACCGTCACTCGCTTCCCAAGACCACTGCGACTCCCACAAACTTACTGAGAGCACTGCGACTCCCACCAATGGCCTTGCAGTACCATCACGAACTTACTGAGAGCACTGCGACTCCCACCGATGGCCTTGCAGTACCGTCACTCGCTTCCTGAGACCACTGCGACTCCCACCGATGACCTTGCAGTACCGTCACTCGCTTCCTGAGAGCACTGCGACTCCCACCGATGGCCTTGCAGTACCATCACGAACTTACTGAGACCACTGCGACTCCCACCGATGGCCTTGCAGTACCATCACGAACTTACTGAGAGCACTGCGACTCCCACCGATGGCCTTGCAGTACCATCACGAACTTACTGAGAGCACTGCGACTCCCACCGATGGCCTTGCAGTACCGTCACTCACTTACTGAGAGCACTGCGACTCCCACCGATGGCCTCGCAGTACCGTCACTCACTTACTGAGAGCACTGCGACTCCCACCGATGGCCTTGCAGTACCATCACGAACTTACTGAGAGCACTGCGACTCCCACCGATGGCCTTGCAGTACCGTCACTCACTTACTGAGAGCACTGCGACTCCCACCGATGGCCTCGCAGTACCGTCACTCACTTACTGAGAGCACTGCGACTCCCACCGAAGGCCTTGCAGTACTGTCACGAACTTACTGAGAGCACTGCGACTCCCACCGATGGCCTCGCAGTACCGTCACTCACTTCCTGAGAGCACTGCGACTCCCACCGAAGGCCTTGCAGTACCATCACGAACTTACTGAGAGCACTGCGACTCCCACCGAAGGCCTTGCAGTACCATCACGAACTTACTGAGAGCACTGCGACTCCCACCGATGGCCTTGCAGTACCATCACGAACTTACTGAGAGCACTGCGACTCCCACCGATGGCCTTGCAGTACCGTCACTCACTTACTGAGAGCACTGCGACTCCCACCGATGGCCTTGCAGTACCATCACGAACTTACTGAGAGCACTGCGACTCCCACCGAAGGCCTTGCAGTACTGTCACTCACTTACTGAGAGCACTGCGACTCCCACCGACGGCCTTGCAGTACTGTCACGGACTTCCCGAGAGCACTGCGACTCCCACCAATGACTGATCACGACCAAACTTGGCACACAGAGCCCCCATGGCCCACTCTATGTCCTGGTGCGGTTTGGAAGAGTTTGGACCATGGATGATGGGACTTACAGTGTCTTCATTCACTTCCCGAGACCACTGCGACTCCCACCAATGACTGATCAAGACCAAACTTGGCACATGGAGCCTCCATGATCCACTCTACATCCTGGTGCGGTTTGGAAGAGTTTGGACCATGGACGATGGGACCTGCATGTGGAAGTTGTAGCTCACCCAAACCCACTGAAGCCAGCTGTAACCACTGTAGCTATAGTTCTGTCATGATAACGGCAACAGTCTCTCACAACTTCTTTTGAGAAACAGGGAGGCGAGGTTGCCGTTTGCTTCCAAAGTCTGGGAAAAAAGTAGGGCAGGCTGTCAGGAGTCTCCTCTTTCATGCCGCGAGCCGCGAGCGAGATCAGAGGGAAGTTTTTGGCAGTTCGAGGAGTCGCAAATCGTCAGCCTTTGCGGGAGGAGACCCAGATTCGTCGGCAACCATTTGTCGGTTCTTCTCACAAAGAATATAAGAAATTGCTTTGAAACCAGTCGGCTTTGCGAGATCCCCCCTCCCTGAAACCAGTTTGTTAAAAAAAGCATAGTTTTACCTGTGTCAGGTGCGACAGGTTTATAATAGTAGGTATGCGAATACCTTAAAACACTCGGTGGAGTCGTTTGGCAGATACTTTGTTGTTGTTGTTGTTGTTGGGTTGTTGTTGTTGTTGTTATTATTATTATTACACATTGCTGTGGCTCAGTCTGGTTAAATGGGTAAGAAAGGATAGAGAAAAAAGCATAGTTTTACCTGTCTCAGGCGCGACAGTTTTATAATAGTAGGTATGTGAAGACCTTAAAACACTCGGTGGAGTCGTTCGGAAGATACTTTTTGTTGTTGTTGTTGTTATTATTATTATTACACATTGCTGTGGCCCAGTCTGGTTAAATGGTAAGAAAGGATAGAGAAAAAAGCATAGTTTTACCTGTCTCAGGCGCGACAGGTTTATAATAGTAGGTATGCGAAGACCTTAAAACGCTCGCCGATTCGAATGCGACGTTGTGTCCAAACTTCGAAGCAATTGGAGTCGTTCGGAAGATACTTTTTGTTGTTGTTGTTATTATTATTACACATTGCTGTGGCCCAGTCTGGTTAAATGGGTAAGAAAGGATAGAGAAAAAAGCATAGTTTTACCTGTCTCAGGTGCAACAGGTGTATAATAGTAGGTATGTGAATACCTTAAAACGCTCGACTGTTCGAATGCGACGTTGTGTCCAAACTTCGAAGCAATTGGAGTCGTTCGGGAGATACTTTTTGTTGTTGTTATTATTATTATTACACATTGCTGTGGTATGTGAATACCTTAAAACACTCAGTGTTGTTTGGGAGATACTTGTTGTTGTTGTTGTTGTTATCAAGCATTGTTATGGCCCAGTATAGTTAAACGGGTAAGAAAGAATAGAAGAAAAAGCATAGTTTTACCTGTCTCAGGAGCGACAGGTTTATAATAGTAGGCATGTGAATACCTTAAAACGCTGGCCGGTTCGAATGCTACGTTGTGTCCAAATTTTGTAGTAGTTTGGGAGATACACAATGCAGGATGTCGCAATGCAAAGTGAGAACGACATCCCGCTCTGCGACTCGTCTCGGCGTGTAGGTTTCTATATCCCGTCCACCTGTTTCGGTCGCAAGGAAACCAAGACATCCCACTTGTTTCCAGTCCTCGCGGGCGTTTCTCTGCATTTTTAGGACGTTGCCAAAAATAATTTTAAAAAATCTCTTGGCCTATTTTCCAAACTCATATTTCCCAGGAGACCTCCTAATTTTAATATTTAGGGCGACATTTCGATTCCGTGTCATATAAGAGAAAAAATGGGACGATCACCTTGTTGGGTTGGCCGAGATGTCGATCCAACAACAACTTATTATTATTGTCGAAGGCTTTCGTGGCCTGAATCCTTGGGTTGCTGTAAGACCTCACAACCTCTGAGGATGCCTGCCACAGATGTGGGCGAAACGTCAGGAGAGAATGCTTCTGGAACATGGCCGGAAAACAAGCATGGTTTTACCTGTCTCAGGTGCGACAGGTGTGTAATAGTAGATATGTGAGTACCTTAAAACACTCGCCAGTTCAAATTTCACCAAATTTCACAGCAATCCAATTATTATTACTCGTGCCCCATTTCGTATCTCAACCACCCGCTAATGTGGTTCCTTCGTGGCTCTATGTTGTCGTTGTCATAACATATCTATACAATAGGTCCTTCGAAGTTTGGACACAACGTAGCATTCGAACCGTCGAGTGTTTCAAGGTATTCACATACCTACTATTATACACCTGTCGAACCTGAGACGGGTAAAACTATGCTTTTTCTCTATCCTTTCTTACCCATATAGAACCATCCCTGTGGATAAGGGGGTCGCCCCTGAGACAGGTAATAATAATCGCCAAGAGAGAATTCTGCCTCCGGTATCTGAAAGCGTGTTCGTTTTATGTGTGTGAAATAAGAGCCACAACAAGACTCCAAAATGTAAAATATTTATTTCTTAATTTCCCTGAATGTAATTGAAGGCACATCCCATTCCCCTTTGATGGAAATGCGTCCCGCCTTGATGCGTCCGAGCTTGAAACTTCAAGGAAGGAAGCGACGGCGAGTCCCCAAGTTAAACATGAAGATGAGGAGGAAATGCCAGAGGTGGAGCAGGATCAAGGAGCGGACTCTATGATAGTTTGCAAGGACATGAAAGAACAATAGCGTTGTGTAGGATTGGACTAGATGGCCTTTGGGAGTCGGAAGCTATGGCGGAGAGTCCCGAAGTTAAACATAAAGATGAACAGAAGTGGAGTGGGAACAGGGAGATGACTTTATGATAGTTTGAAAGGACATGAAAGAACAATAGCGTTGTGTAGGATTGGACTAGATGGCCTTTGGGAGTCGGAAGTGACGGCGGAGAATCCCAAAGTTAAACCTAAAGATGGGGAGGAAGAACAGAAGTGGAGAGGGAACAGAGACTCTATGATAGTTTGAAAAGACATGAAAGAAGGATGGCGTTGTGTAGAATTGGACTAGATGGCCTTTGGGAATTGGAAGCGATGGCTTCGGCGGAGAGTCCCGAAGTTAAACATGAAGATGGGGAGGAAGAACAGGGAGAGGACTCTACAATAGTTTGAAAGGACATGAAAGAACAATAGCGTTGTGTAGGATTGGACTAGATGGCCTTTGGGAGTCGGAAGCGACGGCGGAGAGTCCCGAAGTTAAACATGAAGATGGGGAGGAAGAACAGAAGTGGAGCGGGAACAGAGAGAGGACTCTATGATAGTTTGAAAAGACACGAAAGAACAATGGCGTTGTGTAGAATTGGACTAGATGGACATTGGGAGTCGGAAGCGACGGCGGAGAGTCCCGAAGTTAAACATAAAGATGGGGAGGAAGAACAGAGATGGAGTAGGAACAGAGAGAGGACTCTATGATAGTTTGAAAGGACATGAAAGAACAATAGCGTTGTGTAGGATTGGACTAGATGGCCTTTGGGAGTCGGAAGCGACGGCGGAGAGTCCCGAAGTTAAACATGAAGATGGGGAGGAAGAACAGAAGTGGAGCGGGAACAGAGAGAGGACTCTATGATAGTTTGAAAAGACATGAAAGAACAATGGCGTTGTGTAGAATTGGACTAGATGGACATTGGGGGTCGGAATCGACGGCGGAGAGTCCCGAAGTTAAACATAAAGATGGGGAGGAAGAACAGAAGTGGAGTGGGAACAGGGAGAGGACTCTATGATAGTTTGCAAGGACTGAAAGAACAATGGTGTTGTGAAGGATTGGACTAGATGGCCTTTGGGAGTCGGAAGCGACAGCTTCGGCGGAGAGTCCCGAAGTTAAACATGAAGACGGGGAGGAAGAACAGGGAGAGGAATCTACGATAGTTTGAAAGGACATAAAGAACAATAGTGTTGTGTCTTCAGCGGAGAGTCCCGAAGTTAAACATAAAGATGGGGAGGAAGAACAGAAGTGAAGCGAGAACAGGGAGAGGACTCTACGATAGTTTGAAAGGACATGAAAGAACAATAGCGTTGTGTAGGATTGGACTAGATGGCCTTTGGGAGTCGGAAGTGACGGCGGAGAGTCCCCAAGTTAAACATGAAGATGGAGAGGAAGAACAGGGAGAGGACTCTACGATAGTTTGCAAGGACATGAAAGAACAATAGCATTGTGTAGGATTGGACTAGATGGCCTTTGGGAGTCGGAAGTGACGGCGGAGAGTCCCCAAGTTAAACATGAAGATGGGGAGGAAATGCCAGGAAGAACAGCGGGAACAGGGAGATGGCTCCACAATAGTTTCTCCCTCCCAACTCTGCACTAAAGTACGGTTCAGATCCCACCGCTCCCTTCTGCCGCGTCTGTTTTCTTGATTCCGGCCGCTTCTTTCCGCCGCTCCCGCCGCTCGCGCTTTTGTCGTTTCCTCTGCAGCCGTAGCCTCTGCCGGTCGTGCAAGGTCTGCTGGACTTTGAGGCGGAACTCGCCGTTCTTCTTCCGGATCTTGGCCAACTCGGCCTTCCGCTTCTCCTCGAGGTCCGGATCCTGTCGGAGAGAAAGGGAAAAGCATCCGTAAGTCCGATCCATCCGGCCCCGGGGCATTCCCTCCTTTGCTCTCCGATCTTATAATTCGGGCAAAGACCGTTCGAGAAGGAGGCGAATAAGAAGACCTCTAAAGCAGAGGTTCTCACATTTTTAATAATAACAACAACAACAACAACTTATAATTTCTCTATATAAAAATGTACTGTTAGTTTGTAGTACCAAGTTAACCAAAAAACCACTGGAGCAAATGCCACCAAATTTGGCCACAATACACCAACACATCCAAGGTACGACCTCCACTCAAAAAAACCTAAACAAATAAACAGAAATGAATAGCCTTGCAGCTTCAAAGCCTGGCTGCTTCTCATTACTTTATTTTCCATGTCACCACAGCAACATGTGGCCGGGCAAACTAATAAATAATATAACAATTTTTCGAAGCAAAAGTTTTACGTGGAGCCCCCAAGAAATGTACTATATTATATTATAATTTATATAAATACATACTATAATTATAATATAATTAATTATTTATTAATAATAATTAATATTAAAACTGCAAAAGGCCACCCTACTGGGATCTGCACGCATCATCCGAAAATACATCACACAGTCCTAGACACTTGGGAAGTGTTCGACTTGTGGTTTTGTGATATGAAATCCAGCATATCTATCTTGTTTGCTGTGTCATAATAATAATAATAATATAATAATAATAATAATAATAATAATAATAATAATAATACATCACCCTAGACCAGGGGTCCCCAAACTAAGGCCCGGGGGCCGGATGCGGCCCATCGAAGCCATTTATCCGGCCCCACGGCACAAGGGCAGAAGGGGGTTGGGCTAAATGACTCAAGGGGTCTCTTCTTCTCTTACAACCCTTATTATTATTATCATCATTATTATTATTATTATTATTATTATTATTATTATTATTATTATTATTATTAAGATTGAGGCTGGGGGCCGTCTGTCAGGGATGCTTTGCTTGTGCTTATGGTGCACAAAGGCAAAGGGGGGTTGGACTCAATGGCCCAAAGGGTCTCTTCCAACCCTCTTATTTATTAATTATTATTATTATTATTATTTATTGCTCAGTGGCCAACTATAGTCCAGCCCTCCAATGGTCCGAAGGCTCGTGAACTGGCCCCTTGTTTAAAAAGTTTGGGGACCCCTGCCCTAGACACTTGGAAAATGTTCGACTTGTGATTTTGTGATATGAAATCCAGCATGTCTATCTTGTTTGCTGTGTCATAAAATAATAATAATAATAATAATAATAATAATAATAATACATCACACAGTCCTAGACACTTGGGAAGTGTTCGACTTGTGGTTTTGTGATACGAAATCCAGCATGTCTATCTTGTTTGCTGTGTCATAATAAAATAATAATAATAATAATAACAACAACAAAGTATCTCCCAAACGACTCCACCGATTGTTTCAAAGTTTGGACAAAACGTAGCATTCATATCTCCCAAACTACAGTAGAGTCTCACTTATCCAACACTCACTTATCCAGCGTTCTGGATTATCCAACGCATTTTTGCAGTCAATGTGTTCAATATATCGTGATATTTTGGTGCTAAATTCGTAAATACATTAATTACAACATAACATTCCTGCGTATTGAACTACTTTTTCTGTCAAATTTGTTGTCTAACATGATGTTTTGGTGTTTAATTTGTAAAATCATAACCTAATTTGATGTTTAATAGGCTTCTCCTTAATCTCTCCTTATTATCCAACATATTCGCTTATCCAACGTTCTGCCGGCCCGTTTAGGTTGGATAAGTGAGACTCTACTGTACTATGAAATTTGGACACAACATAGCATTCAAACCGTCAAGTGTTTTAAGGTATTCGCATACCTACTATTATACGCCTGACACTCCTGAGACAGGTAAAAGTATATTTTTTTTCTCTATCCTTTCTTACCCACTTAGAGCCTTTTCTGTGGTTACGAGAAGGCTCTCATTGCTCGCAGACGACATGCATAATTTATCGTTCACAGTCTCGGCTCTATAATTAGCTCGGGCGCCGTGGTTGTGAGCCGTACGAGGTCAAAGCGATCCCGTTACCGAGCGAGCGGCGCCCTAAATAACACCGAACGTGTTTACGCAACGGCTCGGATACCTTTCCTTCCAGGATCATCTGCTTCCGCTTGTTGATTTCCTTCTTCTCGTCGAAATCCGTCGCCTCCAGTCTCTGGGGATGGGAAAGGACCACGAGTTAGTTGGACGTGGTTCGAACCTAAGAGCGTTTTCCTCGACCCAAACGGGTTCGGACCCCACTTTTCCCGGGGATAATACCCGCCCGTGTCCCGTCCGCTCGCACTTACGATCTCGCACTCGCGGCGCACCACGTTCACTTGGGTGAGGATGCGCAGGACGTCGCCTTCCTCGGCGGAGAACTCTTGCAGCTTCGTCCCTGAGGCAAATAACAGACAACGGCCTCCTTGAGGACTAGAGCCTTGGTTTGGCAACATCCAAACAACATCCAAACAACAATCCCCGATTTGGAAGAGAGACCCCAAAGGCCATCTAGTCCGACCCCCTTCTGCCTTCATGCGGGAAAATCACAATCAAAACCTTCCCGACGGAGCCGTACCTATTTATCTACTCACATGTGTTTTTTAACTGCTAGGTTGTCCGAAGCTGGGGCTAACGGCAGGAGCTCACCCCAATCTCCCCAGATTCGAACCGGTCAGCAAGTTCGGCTACTTGCAGTACCTATTGATCTACTAATATTTGCATGTTTTCGAACGGCTAGGTTGGCAGAAGCTGGGGCTGACGGCGGGAGCTCACCCCAATCCCCCCGGATTCGAACCGGTCAGCAAGTTCGGCTACTTGCAGTACCTATTGATCTACTCACGTTTGCATGTTTTCGAACGGCTAGGTTGGCAGAAGCTGGGGCTAACGGCGGGAGCTCACCCCAATCCCCCAGATTCGAACTGGTCAGCAAATTTGGCTACTTGCAGTACCTATTGATCTACTCACGTTTGCATGTTTTCGAACGGCTAGGTTGGCAGAAGCTGGGGCTAACGGCAGGAGCTCACCCCGGATTCGAACCGCCGACTTTTCGGTCGGCAGGTTCGGCTACTTGCAGTACCTATTGATCATATTGATCATATTTGCATGTTTTCGAGCTGCTACGTTGGCAGAAGCTGGGGCTGACGGCGGGAGCTCACCCCACCGTCCCCGGATTCGAACCGCCGACCTTTCCGTCCAGCTTTAACTCTAGGATTCTAATTATTCTATCGCCTCATTTCTCTCCATGTCTGTTATTATTATTATTATTAACTACATTTATATCCCGGTCTTCTTACAAATCAAATGAACATACAATATATTATTAGCATAGCACAATATAAGTATTAAATTACTATATTGCACTATATCATTATATGGTAATATTATTAGTAATATGAGGCTGGATGGCCATCTGTCGGGAGGGATTTGACTGTGTCTTCTAATGTCTATGAGGCCGGACGGCCATCTGTCGGGAGGGATCGGATTGTATCTAATGTGGACGGCCATCTGTGGGGAGGGATCGGATTGTATCTAATGTCTATGAGGCTGGATGGCCATCTGTCGGGAGGGATCGGATTGTGCCTTCTAATGTCTATAAAGGGGATTCCTTCGAACTCTAGGATACTATAATGCTATAGCCCTATTTCTCCTTGAAGCTGATGTCTATGAGGCTGGATGGCCATCTGTCGGGAGGATTGGATTGTATCTAATGTCTATGAGGTCGGAAGGCCATCTGTCGGGAGGGATCGGATTGTATCTAATGTGGACGGCCATCTGTCGGGAGGGATCGGATTGTATCTAATGTCTATGAGGCCGGAAGGCCATCTGTCGGGAGGGATCGGATTGTGCCTTCTAATGTCTATAAAGGGATCCCTTCGAACTCTAGGATACTATAATTCTATAGTCCTTTTTCTCCTTGAAGCTGATGTCAATGAGACCAGATGGCCATCTGTTGGGAGGGATCGGATTGTGCCTTCCTTAGAATCCCATCATCCCCGACTCACCAATTTGCTCCTCGATGGCGTGGACGAGATGGATGTCGTATTGGGTCACCAGCGTGATGGCGATCCCGTGCCGGCCTCGAGAGAGAAATCAAAGAGTTAATTATACTAATTATTATTATTATTATTAAATAATAATAATAATAATAATAATAATAATAATAATAATAACAACAATATAATCTGAGATGTCGGGGTGCTTTGATTGTGCTAGGATTATATTATTATTATTATTATTATTATTATTATTATTATTATTATCTAGACTTATTAATGGGGATCCGGTTGAGTCTCATTCTCTGAAGCCGAGGCTGCATGGCCATCTGTCGGGAGGGCTTTGATCCCGTCTCAGTGTGTCCATACCGGCTCTCGCCGTCCGTCCCACGCGGTGGATGTAGATCTTGGGCAAACCGGGCGTGTTGTGGTTGATGACCACTTGGACCGTGGGGATGTCCAGACCCCTAAATAATAATAATAATAATAATAATAATAATAATAATAATAATAATAATAATAATAGTCTTGTGATTCTATGATACGAAATCCAGCATATATATCTCGTTTGTTGTGTCATACTTTGTGTCAATAATAATAACAATGTAATATTATAATATATATAATAATGTAACAATATATAACATATAATATTAATAATATTGTAATAATATATAATATATAATAATAATGTAATATATAATATATAACAATAATGTAATAATATATAATATATAATAATAATGTAATAATAATAATATAATAATCTTGCGACTGTGATACCAAATCCAGCATATATATCTCGATTGCTGTGTCATACTCTGCCTTTGTGTCAATAATGATAATAATAATAATGTAATAATATATTATAATATACAATAATAATATTGTAATAATCTATAATATATATAATCATCATCATATAATAATAATAATATATAATAATATAATAAGCCTTTATGTCAATAATGATAATAATAATAATAATAATGTAATAATATAATATACAATAATAATATTGTAATAAGCTATAATATATATAATCATCATCATATAATAATAATAATATATAATAATATAATAAGCCTTGGTGTCAATAATGATAATAATAATAATAATGTAATAATATAATATACAATAATAATATTGTAATAATATATAATAATAATAATAATATTGTAATAATATATAAAATCATCATCATATAATAATATATAATAATATAATAATAAACCTACCTGGCGGCGACGTCGGTCGCAATGAGGATCTTAAAGACGCTGGACTTGAACTTGGCCAGAGCAGCAAAGCGTTGTTTCTGCCAGGAAAATAAAAACATTATAATATATAATATAATATAATATATATAAATATGAGAGAGCCTGGCATATAGCATGGAAATGCTCATATAATATAATAATATAATATATAATATATATAAATATGAGAGAACCTGCCACATAGCATGAAAATGCTCATATAATAATATAATATAACTAGCTGTGCCCGGCCACGCGTTGCTGTGGCGAAATATGGTGGTATGGGAAATAAAGTATTGAGGAATTGGTGGTAGTTAAGGTAAAGGGTTCCCTGGGCTGAGTGGGTTGCTAGGAGACCAAGTGAGTGGAGCTTAGCCTTCTAACTGGCAGCAATTGGATAAAAACATTTATTCCTCTCCCTCTAATTAGGACTTTATTTTTCTTTTCTTTTTGTTGTATCAACCTAGTGCCGTGGATGATGGGTTGTGTTGTCAAATTTCGAGGTTGGGGGGCCTGTACTTTTGTTGTTTTGTCCGCTGCCGTGATGCCATTACTCTTTTATATATATAGATGAGAGAGCCTGGCATATAGCATGGAAATGCTCATATCTCCATGCTCATATAATATAATAATACAATAATATAATATAAATATAATATATATAAATATGAGAGAGCCTGGCATATAGCATGGAAATACTCATATTGCCATGCTCATGAAATACAATAATATAATATATAATATAATATATATAAATATGAGAGCCCGGCATGCAGCATGGAAATGCTCATATTTCCATGCTCATATAATATAATAATACAATAATATAATATATAATATAATATATATAAATATAAGAGAGCTTGGCATATAGCATGAAAATGCTCATATTTCCATGCTCATATAATATAATATAATATAATATAATATAATATAAATATGAGAGTGCTTGGCATGTAGCATGGAAATACATTTCCACGCTCATATAATATAATATAATATGATATAATATAATATAATATAAATATGAGAGAGCTTGGCATGTAGCATGGAAATAAATTTCCACGCTCATATAATATAATATAATAATAATAATAATATATATATATATATGAGAGCCAAATGGAAATGCTCATATTTCCATGCTCATATAATATAATATAATATAATATAAATATGAGAGAGCTTGGCATGTAGCATGGAAATACATTTCCACGCTCATATAATATAATATAATATGATATAATATAATATAATATAAATATGAGAGAGCTTGGCATGTAGCATGGAAATAAATTTCCACGCTCATATAATATAATATAATAATAATATAATATATATATATATATATGAGAGCCAAATGGAAATGCTCATATTTCCATGCTCATATAATATAATATAATATAATATAAATATGAGAGAGCTTGGCATGTAGCATGGAAATACATTTCCACGCTCATATAATATAATATAATATGATATAATATAATATAATATAAATATGAGAGAGCTTGGCATGTAGCATGGAAATACATTTCCACGCTCATATAATATAATATAATAATAATATAATATATATATAAATATGAGAGCCAAATGGAAATGCTCATATTTCCATGCTCATATAATATAATATAATATAATATAATATAATATAAATATGAGAGAGCTTGGCATGTAGCATGGAAATACATTTCCACGCTCATATAATATAATATGATATAATATAATATAATATAAATATGAGAGAGCTTGGCATGTAGCATGGAAATAAATTTCCACGCTCATATAATATAATATATATATAAATATGAGAGCCAAATGGAAATGCTCATATTTCCATGCTCATATAATATAATATAATATAATATAATATAATATAATATAATATAATATAATATAATATAAATATATATGAGAGCCCGGCATGCAGCAGGGAAGTGTGAGTATTTCCATGCTCATATAATGTAATAATATAATATATAATATTATATATATATAAATATGAGAGCGCTTGGCAATAATATAATATATATAAATATGAGAGCCTGGTATGCAGCATGGAAATGTAATTCCATGCTCATATAATATAATAATTATATATATATATATATATATATATATATATATATATATATATATATATATAATATGAGAGAGTCTGGCATACAGCATGGAAATATTATAATATAATAAAATATATTTCTGGGCTTGGCTCACCTGCTTCATCATGGAGTGCAAGGCCACAGAAGGGAAGTTGAACTTCTTCAGCATCATGTTCAGGAGCTGGCAGTTCCTGCAAGTGATAATAACAATAATAATAATATAGTATTAGTATAATTGGAGGCTGGATGGCCATCTGTCGGGAGTGCTTTGATGGTGCTTTTCCTTCCTGGCAGGAAGTGGGTTGGGCTGTATGGCTCTTTGGGGTCTCTTCCAATTCTAGGATTCTATTATTATTATTATTATTATTATTAGTAGTAGTAGTAGTAATAATAATAATAATATAATTTGAGACTGGATGGCCATCTGTTGGGAGTGCTTTGATTGGGCTTTTTCCCTCCTGGCAGAAGGGGGTTGGACTGGATGTCCTCTAGGGGTCTCTTCTAACTTTATGATTCCATTATTATTATTATTTTATTATGACACAGCAAACAAGATAGATATGCTGGATTTTATTATTATTATTATTATTACTAGTAATAATAAAATCGGAAACTGGGTGGCCATCTGTCGGGAGTGCTTTGATTGTGCTTTTCCTTTATAGCAGAAGGTGGCTGGACGGGATGTCCTCTAGGGGTCTCTTCTAACTCTAGGATTCAATCATTATTATTATTAATAATAATAATAATATCGGAAACTGGATGGCCATCTGTTGGGAGTGCTTTGATTGGGCTTTTTCCCTCCTGGCAGAAAGGGGGTTGGACTGGAAGTCGTCTAGGGGTCTCTTCTAACTCTAGGATTCTTTATTATTATTATTATTAATAATAATAATAATAATAATAATAATTGGAGATTGGATGGCCATCTGTCGGGAGTGTTTTGATCGTGCTTTTCCTTTATAGCAGAAGGTGGCTGGACAGGATGTCCTCTAGGGGTCTCTTCTAACTCTAGGATTCTTTATTATTATTATTATTATTATTAATAATAATAATAATAATAATTGGAGATTGGATGGCCATCTGTCGGGAGTGTTTTGATTGTGCTTTTCCTTTATAGCAGAAGGTGGCTGGACAGGATGTCCTCTAGGGGTCTCTTCTAACTCTAGGATTCTTTATTATTATTATTATTATTAATAATAATAATAATAATAATAATAATAATAATAATAATAATACTAATTGGAGATTGGATGGCCATCTGTCAGGAGTGTTTTGATGGTGCTTTTCCGTCCTGGCTGGAAGTGGGTTGGGCTGGATGGCCCCTTGGGGTCTCTTCCAACTCTAGGATACTATTATTACCATTAATAATAATGATAGTGATGATAATGATAATATAATTGGAGGCTGAATGGCCCTCTGTCGGGAGTGCTTTTCCTTCCACTACTCACTTGCAGGTGTTGGTGAAGACCATGACGGCCCAGTCCGGGTGCTGGTCTTGGAAGGTCTGGACCAGGTGGACCAGGTAGGCGTCCTTCACTTTTTCCGGGACCAGCAGGTAGCGCTGGTCCAGCTCTTCTACTGTCTGCACCCTGCAAAAAATTATATAGATAAAGAAAATAATAATAATAATAATAATAATAATAATAATAATAATAATAATAATAATAAGATAATATAATATAGAGAGACAGGTATATAACTATACATAGCTGATACCTAAATATTCACATATATGGATATAAAATTAGATAAGTATATAATAATAATAATAATAATAATAATAATAATAATCGGATAATATAGAGAGATAGGTATATAAATATATAGGTAGATATTCAGATATATGGATATAAAATTAGATAAGTATATAATAATAATAATAATAATAATAATCGGATAATATAGAGAGATAGGTATATAAATATATATATAGGTGATAGGTAGATATTCAGATATATGGATATAAAATTAGATAAGTATATAATAATAATAATAATAATAATAATCGGATAATATAGAGAGATAGGTATATAAATATATATATAGGTGATAGGTAGATATTCAGATATATGGATATAAAATTAAATAAGTATATAATAATAATAATAATAATAATAATAATAATCGGATAATATAGAGAGATAGGTATATAAATATATATATAGGTGATAGGTAGATATTCAGATATATGGATATAAAATTAGATAAGTATATAATAATAATAATAATAATAATAATAATAATAATAATAATCGGATAATATAGAGAGATAGGTATATAAATATATATATAGGTGATAGGTAGATATTCAGATATATGGATAGAAAAGTATATAGACAGATCGATAGAAGTATATAGTAATAATAACAATAATAATAATAGTAATAATAATATCGGATAATCTAGAGATATATATAAATATACATAGTTGATAGGTAGATATTCAGATAAATGGATAGAAAATCCTATATAGATAGAAAAGTATATAACAATAATATCATAATATAAATAATGATGATTATATATATTTTAATGGGATGCATGTGCATGGCATGGAGTAAAAGATGGATAGCTAATTTTTATATGTAAGTCCTCCACCTTGTTTCTGCGGAAAGCGGGAGAAAAATAGAGATTATACATATAATATTATGAAGATAATATAATTTATATGCATATTATATATATATATATATATATATATATATATATATATATATATATATATAAATAAAATTACATAATAATAATATAATCAGATAATAATAGTGATAGGCATAGACATTAAATATGCATAGCTGATAGATATTCAGATATATGGATAGAAAATTATATATACATAAATTTTATATTATATTGACTATACTATATTAAATAATACAATATATTATTATTATTATATATATTTTAACAGGACGCATATACATGGAGTAAAAGATGCATAGCAAATATCAATATACATTATTGTTATTATGTATTATAATAATATGTATTATCTATATATATAAAAGAGTGATGGCGTCGCGGCAACCCACAAAACAACAAAACTACAGGCCCCCCAACCTCGAAATTTGACAACACAACCCATCATCCACGCCTCTAGGTTGATACAACAAAAAGAAAAATAAAGTCCTAATTAGAGAGAGAAGAATAATTGCTTTTATCCAATTACTGCCAGTTAGAAGGCTAAGCTCCTCCAACTTGGTCTCCTAGCAACCCAATAAAAAAATAATAATAAACACTAAAAAATAATACAATAAAATACTATAATAACAGAAAATAACTAAAAATAATACAAGAAAATAATAAAATATAATAAATAAAAATATAACTTACAATAAAATTAATAAAAAATGCAAATCACGTCAAATAAAAATTACACAACAATTTTCAACCAATACCACCACCACTTTGCCACAGCAACGCGTGGCCGGGCACAGCTAGTATTTAATATAATATATGTTTATCATTACAGTATATATATTTTAACAGGATGCATGTACATGGAGTAA
Source organism: Anolis carolinensis (assembly GCF_035594765.1). Taxonomy (NCBI): domain Eukaryota; kingdom Metazoa; phylum Chordata; class Lepidosauria; order Squamata; family Anolidae; genus Anolis; species Anolis carolinensis. The sequence continues at coordinate 33,449,372 of NW_026943818.1, read as the reverse complement.
AAAATGAATAGCTAATCATATCAATATACATTATTGTTATTATATATTATAATAATACATAATAATATGTATTATGTATTATAATAATAATATCTGATAGGTAGATATTTGGCTATATACTGTAGATAGAAAATGATACATATAATTTTATCCTATATTAATATTATATTTAATATAGTGTATTCAATATGTTATATTAAATATAATATAAAATTATATGTATCATTTTCTGTCCATCTACCTATCAGATATTATTATATTATGAAATAGTACTATAATTAATATATACTAATAATTAATATAAAATTAATATATTAAATATATATTATAATTATATTTTAACATGATGCATGCATATAGAGTAAAAGGTGGATAGCTAATCATATAAATATACATTATTATTATGCATTTTAGTAATACATAATAATAGGTGTTATGATGTATAATAATATATTAGTAATATCTGATAGGTAGATGGATAGAAAATTATACATATAACTTTATATATTATATTTAATATAATATATTTAATATAATAATATAATATAAAATTATATGTATCATTTTCTGTCCATCTACCTATCAGATATTATTATACAGTAGAGTCTCACTTACCCAACACTCACTTATCCAATGTTCTGGATTATCCAACGCATTTTTGTAGTCAATGTCTTCAATATATCGTGATATTTTGGTGCTAAATTCGTCAATACAGTAATTACTACATAGCATTACTGCGTATTGAACAACTTTTTCTGTCAAATTTGTTGTATAACATGATGTTTTGGTGCTTAATTTGTAAAATCATAACCTAATTTGATGTTTAATAGGCTTTTCCTTAATCTCTCCTTATTATCCAACATATTCACTTATCCAACGTTCTGCCGGCCCGTTTATGTTGGATAAGTGAGACTCTACTGTATTATGAAATAGTACTATAATTAATATATACTAATAATTAATATAAAATTAATATATTAAATATATATTATAATTATATTTTAACATGATGCATGCATATAGAGTAAAAGGTGGATAGCTAATCATATAAATATACATTATTATTATGCATTTTAGTAATACATAATTGTCAGGCTCACTTCAAAGGACCAGTCTGAACGCAGATCAAAGATTGCTGCTCTCAAATCCAATCTTTATTGAAGAATACATGACTTTGGAAAAAGTCGAGAATGACCTAATGTTTACATACAATCATTTTTATCACCTCTGATGCAACGTAACACCACACGCAAATATCATCATCAAACCCCACCCCTTGTATCACATTTCTACTATTCCCACACACTCTACCAATTATAATTGTTTATACTTTCAACCCCGAGTTCCCAGGCTCTTCTATCTTCTTCTGCCAGGTGCTTCCAGGATTATTTATGTTATGACTCCAAGTCCAGGGCTTGGAAATTCAGCCCTGGGACTTGGTTCCATGACACATAATAATATGTGTTATGATGTATAATAATATATTAGTAACATCTGATGGGTAGATGGGGGGGGATGAAGGGGGACTCACGGGGAGGGGGCCTCCCAGAAGAAGGGCCGGTGGAGGGCGATGTGCTGCAGGCGGGTGAGGGTGGTGGTGAGGGTGGCGCTGAAGAGCAGGGTCTGCCGTGTGGGCGGGAGCACCGACACAATTGTCTCCAGGTCCCGCGTGAAGTCCGTGCAGCCCACCTCCAGCAGCCGGTCCGCCTCGTCCAGCACCTGAGACCCAAACGGAAGAAGGATCAGAAGGGATCCTGGTGCGGGAGGGACCCCCAAGGGCCATCCAGTCCAACCCCGGCCTTACCAAGACCTTGATGCGTCGCAGGCTGCAGGGGCTGGAGCTGCGGAGGTGGTCGGCCAGGCGGCCCGGGGTGGCCACGACCACGTGGGGCTGGCGGGAGAGCGCCAACGCCTGGGAGACCATGTCTGTGGGGACACGGAGAGGGAAGCGTCACGTCAACATGTCAACGTGTCCGTGGCACACGCTCTCAGCCACAGAGACAACGTACCCATGCCGCCCACCACGATGCAGTCCTTCAGGCCCAGAGGCTTCCCGAGGACGCGGAACTGCTCGGCGATCTGGTAGGCCAGCTCCCTGTTCAGAACAAATAATAATACATTGACACCATCAAAACCCTCCCGACAGATGGCCATCCAATATAATAATAATAATAACATTATATGCTCAATAATAGTAATAATATTAATAATATAATCCTTGAGAGGTCCATCCAGTCCAATAATAATAATGATAATAATATATGCTCAATAATAATAATAATAATAATAATATAATCCTTGAGAGGTCCATCCAGTCCAATAATAATAATGATAATAATATATGCTCAATAATAATAATAATAATATAATCCTTGAGAGGTCCATCCAGTCCAATAATAATAATGATAATAATATATGCTCAATAATAATAATAATAATAATAATATAATCCTTGAGAGGTCCATCCAGTCCAATAATAATAATGATAATAATATATGCTCAATAATAATAATAATAATATAATCCTTGAGAGGGCCATCCAGTCCAATAATAATAATAATAATAATATATGCTCAATAATAATAATAATAATAATATAATCCTTGAGAGGGCCATCCAGTCCAATAATAATAATGATAATAATATATGCTCAATAATCATACTAATAATATCCTTGAGAGGGCTATCCAGTCCAATAATAATAATGATAATAATATATGCTCAATAATCATAATAATAGTATCCTTGAGAGGGCTATCCAGTCCAATAATAATAATGATAATAATATATGCTCAATAATCATAATAATAATATCCTTGAGAGGGCTATCCAGTCCAATAATAATAATGATAATAATATATGCTCAATTATCATAATAATAATATCCTTGAGAGGGCTATCCAGTCCAATAATAATAATGATAATAATATATGCTCAATAATAATAATAATAATAATATAATCCTTGAGAGGGCCATCCAGTCCAATAATAATAATGATAATAATATATGCTCAATAATAATAATAATAATAATAATAATATAATCCTTGAGAGGTCCATCCAGTCCAATAATAATAACAATAATAATATATGCTCAATAATAATAATAATAATAATAATAATATAATTGAGAGGTCCATCCAGTCCAATAATAATGATGATAATAATATATGCTCAATAATCATAATAATATAATCCTTGAGAGGGCCATCCAGTCCAACCCCCTTCTGCCATAAAGGAAGACACCATCAAAACCCTCCTGACAGACGACCATCCAATAATAATAATAATAATAATAATAATAATAATAATAATAATATATTAATATTAAAATATATCAATGCTAATACTACTACTACTAATAATAATAATATAATCCTTGAGAGGGCCATCCAGCCCAAACCCCTTCTGCCATAAAGGAAAACACCATCAAAGCCCTCCCGACAGATGGCCATCCAATAATAATATTCTCAATAATAATAATAATATAATCTTAGAGATGGAAGAGACCTTTACAAGGGATATGCAATCCAACATCCCATAGCCATAAAGGAATGCACCGTCAAAGCCCTCCCGACAGATGGCCATCCAATAATAATATTCTCAATAATAATAATAATAATATAATCTTAGAGATGGAAGAGACCTTTACAAGGGATATGCAATCCAACATCCCATAGCCATAAAGGAATGCACCGCCAAAGCCCTCCCGACAGATGGCCATCCAATAATAATATTCTCAATAATAATAATAATAATATAATCTTAGAGATGGAAGAGACCTTTACAAGGGATATGCAATCCAACATCCCATAGCCATAAAGGAATGCACCGTCAAAGCCCTCCCGACAGATGGCCATCCAATAATAATATTCTCAATAATAATAATAATAATATAATCTTAGAGATGGAAGAGACCTTTACAAGGGATATGCAATCCAACATCCCATAGCCATAAAGGAATGCACCGCCAAAGCCCTCCCGACAGATGGCCATCCAATAATAATATTCTCAATAATAATAATAATAATATAATCTTAGAGATGGAAGAGACCTTTACAAGGGATATGCAATCCAACATCCCATAGCCATAAAGGAATGCACCATCAAAGCCCTCCCGACAGATGGCCATCCAATAATAATATTCTCAATAATAATAATAATAATATAATCTTAGAGATGGAAGAGACCTTTACAAGGGATATGCAATCCAACATCCCATAGCCATAAAGGAATGCACCGTCAAAGCCCTCCCGACAGATGGCCATCCAATAATAATATTCTCAATAATAATAATAATAATATAATCTTAGAGATGGAAGAGACCTTTACAAGGGATATGCAATCCAACATCCCATAGCCATAAAGGAATGCACCGCCAAAGCCCTCCCGACAGATGGCCATCCAATAATAATATTCTCAATAATAATAATAATAATATAATCTTAGAGATGGAAGAGACCTTTACAAGGGATATGCAATCCAACATCCCATAGCCATAAAGGAATGCACCGCCAAAGCCCTCCCGACAGATGGCCATCCAATAATAATATTCTCAATAATAATAATAATAATATAATCTTAGAGATGGAAGAGACCTTTACAAGGGATATGCAATCCAACATCCCATAGCCATAAAGGAATGCACCATCAAAGCCCTCCCGACAGATGGCCATCCAATAATAATATTCTCAATAATAATAATAATAATATAATCTTAGAGATGGAAGAGACCTTTACAAGGGATATGCAATCCAACATCCCATAGCCATAAAGGAATGCACCGCCAAAGCCCTCCCGACAGATGGCCATCCAATAATAATATTCTCAATAATAATAATAATAATAATATAATCTTAGAGATGGAAGAGACCTTTACAAGGGATATGCAATCCAACATCCCATAGCCATAAAGGAATGCACCGTCAAAGCCCTCCCGACAGATGGCCATCCAATAATAATATTCTCAATAATAATAATAATAATATAATCTTAGAGATGGAAGAGACCTTTACAAGGGATATGCAATCCAACATCCCATAGCCATAAAGGAATGCACCGCCAAAGCCCTCCCGACAGATGGCCATCCAATAATAATATTCTCAATAATAATAATAATAATATAATCTTAGAGATGGAAGAGACCTTTACAAGGGATATGCAATCCAACATCCCATAGCCATAAAGGAATGCACCGTCAAAGCCCTCCCGACAGATGGCCATCCAATAATAATATTCTCAATAATAATAATAATAATATAATCTTAGAGATGGAAGAGACCTTTACAAGGGATATGCAATCCAACATCCCATAGCCATAAAGGAATGCACCATCAAAGCCCTCCCGACAGATGGCCATCCAATAATAATATTCTCAATAATAATAATAATAATATAATCTTAGAGATGGAAGAGACCTTTACAAGGGATATGCAATCCAACATCCCATAGCCATAAAGGAATGCACCGTCAAAGCCCTCCCGACAGATGGCCATCCAATAATAATATTCTCAATAATAATAATAATAATATAATCTTAGAGATGGAAGAGACCTTTACAAGGGATATGCAATCCAACATCCCATAGCCATAAAGGAATGCACCGTCAAAGCCCTCCCGACAGATGGCCATCCAATAATAATATTCTCAATAATAATAATAATAATATAATCTTAGAGATGGAAGAGACCTTTACAAGGGATATGCAATCCAACATCCCATAGCCATAAAGGAATGCACCGTCAAAGCCCTCCCGACAGATGGCCATCCAATAATAATATTCTCAATAATAATAATAATAATATAATCTTAGAGATGGAAGAGACCTTTACAAGGGATATGCAATCCAACATCCCATAGCCATAAAGGAATGCACCATCAAAGCCCTCCCGACAGATGGCCATCCAATAATAATATTCTCAATAATAATAATAATAATATAATCTTAGAGATGGAAGAGACCTTTACAAGGGATATGCAATCCAACATCCCATAGCCATAAAGGAATGCACCGTCAAAGCCCTCCCGACAGATGGCCATCCAATAATAATATTCTCAATAATAATAATAATAATATAATCTTAGAGATGGAAGAGACCTTTACAAGGGATATGCAATCCAACATCCCATAGCCATAAAGGAATGCACCGTCAAAGCCCTCCCGACAGATGGCCATCCAATAATAATATTCTCAATAATAATAATAATAATATAATCTTAGAGATGGAAGAGACCTTTACAAGGGATATGCAATCCAACATCCCATAGCCATAAAGGAATGCACCGCCAAAGCCCTCCCGACAGATGGCCATCCAATAATAATATTCTCAATAATAATAATAATAATATAATCTTAGAGATGGAAGAGACCTTTACAAGGGATATGCAATCCAACATCCCATAGCCATAAAGGAATGCACCGTCAAAGCCCTCCCGACAGATGGCCATCCAATAATAATATTCTCAATAATAATAATAATAATATAATCTTAGAGATGGAAGAGACCTTTACAAGGGATATGCAATCCAACATCCCATAGCCATAAAGGAATGCACCGCCAAAGCCCTCCCGACAGATGGCCATCCAATAATAATATTCTCAATAATAATAATAATAATATAATCTTAGAGATGGAAGAGACCTTTACAAGGGATATGCAATCCAACATCCCATAGCCATAAAGGAATGCACCGTCAAAGCCCTCCCGACAGATGGCCATCCAATAATAATATTCTCAATAATAATAATAATAATATAATCTTAGAGATGGAAGAGACCTTTACAAGGGATATGCAATCCAACATCCCATAGCCATAAAGGAATGCACCATCAAAGCCCTCCCGACAGATGGCCATCCAATAATAATATTCTCAATAATAATAATAATAATATAATCTTAGAGATGGAAGAGACCTTTACAAGGGATATGCAATCCAACATCCCATAGCCATAAAGGAATGCACCGTCAAAGCCCTCCCGACAGATGGCCATCCAATAATAATATTCTCAATAATAATAATAATAATATAATCTTAGAGATGGAAGAGACCTTTACAAGGGATATGCAATCCAACATCCCATAGCCATAAAGGAATGCACCGTCAAAGCCCTCCCGACAGATGGCCATCCAATAATAATATTCTCAATAATAATAATAATAATATAATCTTAGAGATGGAAGAGACCTTTACAAGGGATATGCAATCCAACATCCCATAGCCATAAAGGAATGCACCATCAAAGCCCTCCCGACAGATGGCCATCCAATAATAATATTCTCAATAATAATAATAATAATATAATCTTAGAGATGGAAGAGACCTTTACAAGGGATATGCAATCCAACATCCCATAGCCATAAAGGAATGCACCGCCAAAGCCCTCCCGACAGATGGCCATCCAATAATAATATTCTCAATAATAATAATAATAATAATATAATCTTAGAGATGGAAGAGACCTTTACAAGGGATATGCAATCCAACATCCCATAGCCATAAAGGAATGCACCGTCAAAGCCCTCCCGACAGATGGCCATCCAATAATAATATTCTCAATAATAATAATAATAATATAATCTTAGAGATGGAAGAGACCTTTACAAGGGATATGCAATCCAACATCCCATAGCCATAAAGGAATGCACCGCCAAAGCCCTCCCGACAGATGGCCATCCAATAATAATATTCTCAATAATAATAATAATAATATAATCTTAGAGATGGAAGAGACCTTTACAAGGGATATGCAATCCAACATCCCATAGCCATAAAGGAATGCACCGTCAAAGCCCTCCCGACAGATGGCCATCCAATAATAATATTCTCAATAATAATAATAATAATATAATCTTAGAGATGGAAGAGACCTTTACAAGGGATATGCAATCCAACATCCCATAGCCATAAAGGAATGCACCATCAAAGCCCTCCCGACAGATGGCCATCCAATAATAATATTCTCAATAATAATAATAATAATATAATCTTAGAGATGGAAGAGACCTTTACAAGGGATATGCAATCCAACATCCCATAGCCATAAAGGAATGCACCGTCAAAGCCCTCCCGACAGATGGCCATCCAATAATAATATTCTCAATAATAATAATAATAATATAATCTTAGAGATGGAAGAGACCTTTACAAGGGATATGCAATCCAACATCCCATAGCCATAAAGGAATGCACCGTCAAAGCCCTCCCGACAGATGGCCGTCCAGCCATGCTAATATTGATAACAGACCTTGTGGGGGTCAGGACGAGGCAGAAGATGCCGTACGGGTCTTCCGAGAGCCGCTGCAGAACCGGGAGCACAAAGGCGGCCGTCTTCCCGCTCCCGGTCTTGGCGCAGCCCATGCAGTCGCGGCCTGGAAGGAAAACAAAGAACTCTGCACAGGCTCAGAGGCAAGATCAGCACAAAGGAAGCCCCCTGTGATTGGATTTAAGTGCAGAATGGGGTTTCTTGAGAACAAGGTGGAGAAAACACTCTGCCCAGGCTCAGAAACCCTTCCTGGGGGCGTGGCTTCATGTGGGGGCGTGGTTTGAAAAGCCAATGGGGATTAAAAGGCACACTGAGAGGCGTGGTTTCAGATGGGGGCGTGGCTTGAAGAGCCTCCCAATAGGGATTTAAAAGGGACACTTGAGAGGCGTGGCTTCGGGTGGGGGCGTGGCTTGAAGAGCCTCCCAATGGGGATTAAAAGGGACACTGAGAGGCGTGGCTTCAGGTGGGGGCGTGGCTTTAAAAGCCTTCCAATTGATTAAATTGAAACTGAGTAGGCGTGGCTTGGCTGGAGCGGGGCGTGGCTTGGAAGAGCCTTCCAATGGAGGTTAAAGAGACGCCAAGTGGGCGGGGCGATGGTTTTTTCTGTGGTGGGCGTGGCTAGAAGCGCCTCGCTGCAGAAATGAGGCGTGGCTTGAGATGCCTGTGGGCGTGGCTTGGCTGAGTGAAATCGTTCTCTATGAGGGCGTGGCTTGAAGAATTCCCAATGGAGATTAATGGAACGCAGAGGGGCGTGGCTTCGTGTGGGCGTGGCTTGAAGGGCCTCTCAATACGGATTAAAGGGACGAAGAGGGCGTGGCTTCAAGAGTCTCCCAATGGGGTTTAATAGGATGCAAAGGGGGCGTGGCTTCACAATGGGCGTGGCTTTAATGCCCCAATGTGGAGTAGGGCAACCGAGGGGCGTGGCTTATTCTGGGGGCGTGGCTTGAAACTCCTACCAGCGTGCTCGCAAGGGGCGTGGCTTGAAGCGCCTGGGGGCGTGGCTTGGCCTAGTCAATCGAGGCCTTCTTTCTTACCTTGGAGCGCGGGCGGGATGCAGGCCTCTTGGACCGGAGTAGGCCGCTTGAGGCCCAGCTGCTCGGCTTGCTCCGCCAGCCACGGCGCCAGGCCCAACGCACGGAAGCCGGCCGCCGCCATCACGCTTCGGAGGTAAAAGGAAGTCGTGTCACGTGGCGGCGCGATTAGTTTGCGTCGTGACGTCACTAACAGACGCCGGGCTCTGTGGCGACGAAATTCAACCCTTTCCTATCTCTATGTTCACACCATGTAGCGTCATCTAACAATTCCGTTTCCTTGCATTGGGTTGCCATGGCGACGGGAGTCTACACTTTTACTATCTCTATGTTCACACTCTGTAGCGTCATCTCTAACAAATCTGGTTCCTTGCATTGGGTTGCCATGGCTACGTGATTCTTCTCTTTTACTATATCTATGTTCACACTATCTTCAGCGGACGTTGATTGGCCGAGCGGGAGAAAAGGGCGGGACACAGCAAGGGAATGACAGCGCGGCAGCCAATCGCCGTCGAGGGACGTGGATGCGCGTCCTGAGGGGAAAAAGCCAAGGCAGAGATGGCGGCCACGGGGGCGAGCGGTGCGGCCGGCGAAGCCGACGAGCTCTTCGACGTGCGGAACAACTTCTACATCGGGGCCTCGCAGGCCGCCATCAACGAGGCGCAGCGCGTGAAGGTGAGGCGGCCTTCCTGCGAAGCTGGGGCGGCTCCGAGAGCGACTAGGCCTCCCGGAGAGGCCTGAGGCCTAGTCTCCTGAGGTAACATGTCTCCCTTTCTTCGCCTCCTCAGGCCTCCAGCCCCGAGAAAGAAGTCGAGAGAGACGTTTTCCTCTTCCGCGCTTACATTGCTCAGGTGAGGCCCACATATATCATCATAATAATGAGTTGCCATTAATAATGGTCATATTCTAGAAGCATTCTCTCCTGACGTTTCGCCCACATCTGTGTCAGGCATCCTCAGATGTTGTGAGGTCTGTTGGGAGACTAGGAATAGGATTATATATATGTTGGAGAAAGAACTCTTGTCTGTTTGGCCACCTTGAATAGCCTTGCAGTTTCGAAGCCTGGCTGCTTCCTGCCTGGGGCAATCCTTTCTTAAGAGGTGCTACCTGGCCCTGATTGTTTCCTGTCTGGAATTCCCTTGTTTTTTGAGTGTTGTTTATTTACTGTCCTGATGCAATCTTATGGAAGGTAAGTGTACAAATATATTATTTATACTATATTATTATTATAATATTATATTATATTGGGATGCATGCACATGCAGTAAAAGACGGATAGTTAAACATATTATAAACATATTTTATTATATTATTATTATATTATAAACATATTATAAACATATAATAATAATAAGCTATTTATTTACACATTATATTTTATTGGGATGATGTACATGCAGTAAAAGATGGATAGTTAAGTATATAAACATATGTAATAATAATAATACATTATTTATTTATACATTATTATACATTATTTACTAGCATATGATATTATTATTATATTTTAATGGTATGCATGTACAGGGAGTAAAAGACAGATAGTTAAGTATATAACATATATACATATAATAATAATATATTACATTATTATTACTATTATTATTATATTTTAATGGGATGCATGTACATGGAATAAAAGACAGTTACCATAGTTAATTATATAAACATATTATATATATAATAATATATTACATTATTATTATATTTTAATGGGATGCATGTACATGGAGTAAAAGACAGATAGCTAAGTATATAAACATAATAATAATAATAATAATAATAATAATAATAATAATAATAATAAATCTATTTATACATTATTATACATTATTTACTAGTATATGTTATTATATTTTAATGGGATGCATGTACATGGAGTAAAAGACAGATAGCTAAGAATATAAACATTATATATATAACTAGCTGTGCCCGGCCACGCGTTGCTGTGGCAAAGTATGGTGGTATGGGAAATAAAGTATTGAGGAATTGGTGGTAGTTAAGGTAAAGGGTCCCCTGGGCTGAGTGGGTGGCTAGGAGACCAAGTGAGCGGAGCTTAGCCTTCTAACTGGTAGCAATTGGATAAAAACAATTATTCCTCTCCCTCTAATTAGGACTTTATTTTTCTTTTCTTTTTGTTGTATCAACCTAGAGGCATGGATGACGGGTTGTGCTGTCAATTTTCGAGGTTGTGGGGTGTTTACTTTTGTTGTTTTGTCCGCTGCCGTGATGCCATCACTCTTTTATATATATATAGATAATATATTACATTATTATTATATTTTAATGGGATGCATGTACATGGAGTAAAAGACAAATAGCTAAGAATATAAACATATATATATATATATATATATATATATATATATATATATAACAAACATTATTATTATATTTTAATGGGATGCATGTACATGGAGTAAAGGACAAATAGCTAAGAATATAAACATATATATATATATATATATTACATTATTATTATATTTTAATGGGATGCATGTACATGGAGTAAAGGACAAATAGCTAAGAATATAAACATATATATATATATATATATTACATTATTATTATATTTTAATGGGATGCATGTACATGGAGTAAAGGACAGATAGCTAAGTATATAATCATATTATATATAATAATAATATATTACGTTATTATTGTATTTTAATGGGATGCATGTACATGGAGTAAAAGAGATAGCTAAGAATATAAACATGTTATATGTATAATAATATATTACATTATTATTATTACATTTTAATGAGATGCATATACAGGGAGACGGATACCTAAGTATATATTATTTCAACAAGATGCACTAAAAGAGGGATGGCTAAGCGTGTGTGTGTATGTTTATATATATAGTATATTTTCTCTCCCTCGCAGGGCTGTGGCTCATCCAGTATTTAATTGAGTTATGATTAATCGTCAAGAGAAAAGGCTTGGCTGTGATGTTGCCTATAATCAGCTTCCCTTTCAAAGCTCCCTATTGAAAAACTAATTTCTCTCCTAATCTCCCTCTGCAAATTGATTCTGCTTCCTGCCTGGGGGGATCCTTTGTTGGGAGGTGTTAGCTGGCCCGGATTGTTTCCTGTCTGGAATTCCCCTGTTTTTTTTGTGTGTTTTTTTTTAGTGTTCTTCTTTATTTACTGCCCTGATGCAATCTTATACGATTTTATGCTTCTCTGGATGATGGGGCCTCCTTTTCTCTTCCAGCGGAAATATGGGGTGGTGCTGGACGAAATCAAGCCGAACTCCTGCCCCGAACTCCAAGCCGTGCGGATGTTTGCGGAATACCTCTCCAATGAGAGCAAAAGGTGAGGCTGACGTTAAAGTGGCGCCACACCCTATTCCTTCTGCTTCATCTTTGGATTCTGGGCACCATCCAGTCTCTCCTGACAGATGGCCATCCAGCCATAGATAATGACGATATATATATATATATATATATATAGATAGATAGATATACCACTATCCTATGACCCTGTTCTTTGTGATTTTTATTCTCATTTCTTTCTCACCCCGTATTTTAACTTAGTGTTCATGTGGCCCGCCCTTGTTTTATTGTCCCCTTGATTCTGCGTTGTAATGTATATTATTATTTATTGTATTGTTCAATGTGTTATGATGTGTTGTTCTTTTATATTCTGTTATATTGTATTTTTCTGGGCACGGCCCCATGTAAGCCGCCCCGAGTCCCCGTTGGGGAGATGGTGGCGGGGTATAAATAAAGTTTTATTATTATTATAGAGAGAGCTCTATAATAAAATATACAGTTAGAAGAAGTACCCCAGGGCCATCCAGTCCAACCCTTATTGTGCCAGACAGGAAGACACACTCAGAGCCCTCCCGACAGATGGCCATCCAGCCATAGATAATGACTATATATATTTAGAGAGAGAGAGAGAGAGTTCTATAATAAAATATACAGTTAGAAGAGGTACCCAAGGGCCGTCCAGTCCAACCCTTATTGTGCCAGACAGCAAGACACACTCAGAGCCCTCCCGACAGATGGCCATTCAGCCATAGATAATGACTTTATATCTATATATATATAGAGAGAGAGCTCTATAATAAAATATACAGTTAGAAGAGGTACCCCAGGGCCATCCAGTCCAACCCTTATTGTGCCAGACAGCAAGACACACTCAGAACCCTCCCGACAGATGGCCATTCAGCCATAGATAATGACTTTATATATAGAGAGAGAAAGAGAGCTCTATAATAAAATATACAATTAGAAGAGGTACCCAAGGGCCATCCTTATTGTGCCAGACAGGAAGACACACTCAGAGCCCTCCCGACAGATGGCCATTCAGCCATAATGACGATATATCTATATATATAGAGAGAGAGGGACCTCTAAAATAAAATATACAGTTAGAAGAGGTACCCCAGGGCCGTCCAATCCAACCCTTATTGTGCCAGACAGCAAGACACACTCAGAACCCTCCCGACAGATGGCCATCCAGCCATAGATAATGACCATATATATATATATATATATATATATATATATAGAGAGAGAGAGAGAGAGAGAGAGAGAGAGAGAGCTCTATAATAAAATATACAGTTAAAAGAGGTACCCCAGGGCCATCCAGTCCAACCCTTATTGTTCCAGACAGGAAGGCACACTCAGAGCCTTCCCTACAGATGGCCATCCAGCCATAGATAATGACTATATATATATATAGAGAGAGAAAGAGAACTATATAATAAAATATACAGTTAGAAGAGGTACCCCAGGGCCGTCCAGTCCAATCCTTATTGTGCCAGACAGGAAGACACACTCAGAGCCCTCCCGACAGATGGCCATTCAGCCATAGATAATGACGATATATCTATATATATATAGAGAGAGAGCTCTATAATAAAATATACAGTTAGAAGAGGTACCCAAGGGCCATCCAGTCCAACCCTTATTGTGCCAGACAGCAAGACACACTCAGAGCCCTCCCGACAGATGGCCATTCAGCCATAGATAATGACTTTATATATAGAGAGAGAAAGAGAGCTCTATAATAAAATATACAATTAGAAGAGGTACCCAAGGGCCATCCTTATTGTGCCAGACAAACTCAGAGCCCTCCCGACAGATGGCCATCCAGCCATAGATATGATTGAGAGATTTATCGGATAGATATATCATAGAATCTGCTGGAGATCCCCAGGGCCTTCCAGTCCAACCCCATTTGCCGGGCAGGAAGACACCATCCAATCCCTCCCGACAGATGACCAGCCCGCCTGTGTAAGTCCTCCACCTTGTTTCTGCTTGAAGCGGATTTCAAATGCCACTCTTGCCCTCCTAGGGACGCCATTGTGGCGGAGCTGGATAAGAAAATGGCCAAGAGCGTGGACATCGCCAACACAACTTTCCTTCTGATGGCGGCCTCCGTGTATTTCCACGACCAGAACCCGGACGCCGCACTTCGGGCCTTACACCAAGGAGAGAACCTGGAGTGGTGAGTATGTTCACATGGGCATATATATCCCGTAATAATAATAATAATAATAATAATAATAATAATAATAATAATAATAATAATAGTCTTCCCCAGTGTATGGCTTTTTGGTTACAGGAATCTTAATGCGTATTATATTATTATATATATTCTATCATATGTTGTAGAATAACAATTATACATAATTTATTATTATTATTATTATTGTTATTATTATTGTATGATTGCCGTATTGAGAGCCAGCCTTTCCTCTCATTCTCACTCTTCTCCACCTTCCTCTTCCTAGCATGGCGATGACCATCCAGGTCCTGTTGAAACTGGATCGTCTGGATTTGGCTCGGTAGGTGCCTTTATTTATTCCTTTTGGTGCCTTCTCCAAGAGTAGCACTTTCTTGAGCTCATTCAGATCTCTATATATAACACTATATTATTATATATATAATATTATATGCATTATTGTTATATTATGATTATATATTATTTAATGTAATTATATATTATATGCTATTATATTATAGTATTATAATATATTGTTATATTATGTAATAGGTTATAACATAACAATTAGGGATATATTGTTATATATGATAATTATGTAATATATATAATTATATAATGAAATATATAGTGATAACACATCATTGTTATATATTTTATTATATTGTTGAAATTCAGATTTTGATATATAATAATATATATATAATATTATTATATTGATATATATTATTTAATATATTACTATATATTATATGTTATTATATTATTATATAATTATTATATAATATTCTATAAAATAACATATATTGTTATGTTTAATAATTATGTAATATATATTATTATATAATGAAATATATAGTGATAATAACACATCATTGTTATATATTTTATTATGAATATTATTGTTGAATGCATTCAGATCTCTCTATATAATATATTATTTAATATATAATATTATAATATTATGTTATTATATATTATTTAATATGTTATCTATATATATAAAAGAGTGATGGCATCACGGCAATTCACAAAACAACAAAAGTACAGGCCCCCCAACCTCAAAATTTGACAACACAACCCATCATCCACGCCTCAAGGTTGATACAACAAAAAGAAAAGAAAAATAAAGTCCTAATTAGAGGGAGAGGAATAATTTTTTTTATCCAATTGCTGCCAGTTTAGAGGGCTAATCTCTGCCCACTTGGTTGCCTAGCAACCAAGGGACAGCCAGGGTTCAGTTAGGGGACAGGCCGATTTAGGCCTCATTTAGGCTTCTTCCACAGATTATCTAATTTGCACTGGATTATATGGCAGTGTAGATTCAAGGCCCTTCCACACAGCTATAGAACCCATTTATAATCTTATATTATCTGCTTTGCACTGGATTATCTTGACTCCACACTACCATATAATCCACTTCAGTGTGCATTTTATACAGCTGTGAAGAAGGGGCCTCATATAATCCAGTTCTGTGCAGATAATATAAGATGAGAAATATACAGTACTCACTTATCCAACGTAAACAGGCCGGCAGGATAAGTGAATATGTTGGATAATAAGAAGGGATTCAGGAAAAGCCAATTAAACATCAAATTAGGTCATCGTTATACAAATTAAGCACCAAAACATCATATTATACAACAAATTTGACAGAAAAAGTAGTTCCATGCGCAGTAATGCTATGTAGTAATTACAGTAGAGTCTCACTTATCCAACACTCGCTTATCCAATGTTCTGGATTATCCAATGCATTTTGTAGTCCATGTTTTCAATATATCGTGATATTTTGGTGCTAAATTCATAAATACAGTAATTACTACATAACATTACTGTGTATTGAACTACTTTTTCTGCCAAATTTGTTGTCTAACATGATGTTTTCGTGCTTCATTTGTAAAATCATAATTTGATGTTTAATAGGCTTTTTCTCAATGCCTCCTTATTTGCTTATTCAATATTCTGCCGGCCCGTTTATGTTGGATAAGTGAGACTCTACTGTACTGTATTTACAAATTTACCACTAAAATATCACAATTAATTTAAAACACTGACTACAAAAACATTGATTATGAAAAGGCAGACTGCGTTGGATAATCCAGAACATTGTATAAGTGAATGTTGGATAAGTGAGATTCTTCTTTAATATGAAATAATTACTGGGATAGAATAATGCAGAACAATATAATCTCTAAAACCAGGACAGTAAATAAACAGGGGAATTCCACACAGGAAACAATCGGGGCCAGCTAACACCTCCCAACAAAGTATTCCCATCATCAAAGTCTGGCAAATCCTCTGTTTTCTCAGGGCCACAGACAGTAGAAGCACCCTTTCTATTATATATGATAATTCTGTAATATGTATTATATTATTATATAATGAAATATACAGTGATGATAATAATACATCCTTATTATTATATATTTTAGTATTGTTGTTTTCAAAGGCCTCCCTTTCTATTATATATGATAATTATGTAATATATATTATTAGATAATGAAATATATAGTGATGATAACAATACGTCATCATTATTATTATATATTTTAGTATTGTTGTTTTTAAAGGTCTCCCTTTCTATTATATATGATAATTCTGTAATATATATTATATTATTATATAATGAAATATATAGTGATGATAATAATACATCCTTATTATTATATATTTTAGTATTGTTGTTTTCAAAGGCCTCCCTTTCTATTATATATGATAATTCTGTAATATATATTATTAGATAATGAAATATATAGTGATGATAATAATACGTCATTATTATTATTATATATTTTAGTATTGTTGTTTTCAAAGGCTTCCCTTTCTATTATATATGATAATTATGTAATATATATTATATTATTATGTAATGAAATATATAGTGATGATAATAATACATCATCATTATTATATATTTTAGTATTGTTGTTGTTTTCAAAGGCCTCCCTTTCTATTATATATGATAATTATGTAATATATATTATTAGATAATGAAATATATAGTGATGATAATAATACGTCATCATTATTATATATTTTAGTATTGTTGTTTTCAAAGGCTTCCCTTTCTATTATATATATAATTCTGTAATATATATTATTAGATAATGAAATATATAGTGATGATAATAATACATCCTTATTATTATATATTTTAGTATTGTTGTTTTCAAAGGCCTCCCTTTCTATTATATATGATAATTCTGTAATATATATTATTAGATAATGAAATATATAGTGATGATAATAATACGTCATTATTATTATTATATATTTTAGTATTGTTGTTTTCAAAGGCTTCCCTTTCTATTATATATGATAATTATGTAATATATATTATATTATTATGTAATGAAATATATAGTGATGATAATAATACATCATCATTATTATATATTTTAGTATTGTTGTTTTCAAAGGCCTCCCTTTCTATTATATATATAATTCTGTAATATATATTATTAGATAATGAAATATATAGTGATGATAATAATACATCATCATTATTATATATTTTAGTATTGTTGTTGTTTTCAAAGGCCTCCCTTTCTATTATGTATGATAATTATGTAATATATATTATATTATTATGTAATGAAATATATAGTGATGATAATAATACATCCTTATTATTATATATTTTAGTATTGTTGTTTTCAAAGGCCTCCCTTTCTATTATATATGATAATTCTGTAATATATATTATTAGATAATGAAATATATAGTGATGATAATAATACGTCATCATTATTATTATATATTTTAGTATTGTTGTTTTCAAAGGCCTCCCTTTCTATTATATATGATAATTCTGTAATATATATTATTAGATAATGAAATATATAGTGATGATAATAATACGTCATCATTATTACATATTTTAGTATTGTTGTTGTTTTCAAAGGCCTCCCTTTCTATTATATATGATAATTATGTAATATATATTATATTATTAGATAATGAAATATATAGTGATGATAATAATACATCATCATTATTATATATTTTATTGTTATTTTCAAAGGCCTCTTTTTCTTGCTCCCTTTTCAGGAAGGAGCTAAAGAAGATGCAGGAGCAAGACGAGGATGCCACCTTGACCCAGTTGGCTACCGCATGGGTCAACCTCGCGATGGTGAGTTCTGCAGTCCTGATTATTTAAAGGGGAATATTCACATTATTTTATTTTATGTCTCTATTGTCACTTCGCTTGGCATTGGGGAAGACAATGATGGCCGTTTCCGGTTGTAAACAAACCTTTTCTTGGCGACGGTGAGACATGTAAGATCCCATCCATACCTATTTTTGTGTCTTTTGCCGTCTCTTCCAGGGCGGGGAGAAGCTTCAGGACGCCTACTACATCTTCCAGGAGATGTCCGAGAAGTGGTCGCCCACCCTGTTGCTGCTGAACGGCCAGGCCGCCTGCTACATGGCCCAGGGCAAGTGGGACGAGGCCGAGGGGGTGCTCCAGGAAGCCCTGGACAAGGTGGGCTCCTTGATTTAGCATTGAATGGCCTCGCAGCTTCAAAGCCTGGCTGCTTCCTCCCTGAGTGAATTTTTTGTTGGGAGGTGTTAGCTGGCCCTGATTGTTTCCTGTCTGGAATTCCCTTTGTTTCAGAGTGGTGTTGTTTGCGATATTTTATGTGCTTCTACTGTCTGCTTGGTTGGAATCCTTCGTTGGGATTCCGATCGTTTCTTGTCTGGAATTTCCCTGTTGGGGTATTATTATAAATCAGGGGTCCCCAAACTAAGGCCCGGGGGCCGGATGCGGCCCTCCAAGGTCATTTACCTGGCCCCCGCCCTCAGTTTTATAATATATTTTTATATCAGTTTTAATAATATAATATATTGTATATACATATAATATTGATAATAATCTTATGTTATACAATATAATACCAATAGTAATACCATATAATAATATTAATTGTATGTTATATATTACATATTATATAATAGTATAGTGGTTCAGTACAGTAGTATATAATGCCAATATTGTGTTATGCCAATAATATAATATATTGTATGTACATACAGCTGCTCTGAATCCCCTTCGGGGTGAGAAGGGTGGGATATAAATGTAGTAAATAAATGCAGTAAATAAATAATTAATTTTAGACTTAGGCTCGGCCAAAGTCTGACATGACTTGAAGGCACACAACAACAACAACAATCCTAATTAACTTGACTATCTCATTGGCCAGTAGCAAGCCCACACTTTCCATTGAAATCCTAATAGGTTTATGTTGGTTAAAATTGTTTTCATTTTTAAATATTGTATTGGTCTTTTGTTGTTGTTGTTGTTGCACTACAAATAAGACATGTGCAGTGTGCATAGGAATTTGTTTGTATTTTTTTTTTTCAAACGATATTTCGGCCCCTCAACAGTCTGAAGGATTGTGGACCGGCCCTCTGCTTAAAAAGTTTGGGGACCCCTGATTATAAATGTATATTATAAAATATGTAATAATGTATTATTATTATTGATTGTCGGCATATTATTATATGTAATATTATATGATATGTATTAATGTACAGTAGAGTCTCACTTATCCAACATAAACGGGCCGGCAGAATGTTGGATAAGCGAATATGTTTGATAATAAGGAGAGATTAAGGAGAAGCCTATTAAACATCCAATTAGGTTATGATTTTACAAATTAAGCACCAAAACATCATGTTATACAATAAATTTGGCAGAAGAAGTAGTTCAATACAC
The DNA here is from genome assembly GCF_035594765.1 of Anolis carolinensis. Lineage (NCBI taxonomy): Eukaryota > Metazoa > Chordata > Lepidosauria > Squamata > Anolidae > Anolis > Anolis carolinensis. The sequence continues at coordinate 33,428,900 of NW_026943818.1, read as the reverse complement.
AGTAATGCTATGTAGAAATTACTGTATTTACGAATTTAGCACCAAAATATCACGATATATTGAAAACATTGACTAAAAAATGCGTTGGATAATCCAGAACGTTGGATAAGCGAGTGTTGGATAAGTGAGACTCTACTGTATTATTATTATTATTGATCGTCGGGGTATTATTATATGTAATATTATATAAGATGTAGTAATGTATTATTATTTATTGTTGGGGTATTATTATATTTAATATTATATAATATGTAGTAATGTATTATTATTGTTGATTGTCGGGGTATTATTATATGTAATATTGTATAATATGTAGTGATATATTATTATTAATTGTCAGGGTATTATTATATGTAATATTATATAATATGTACTAATGTTTTATTATTATTCTTATTATTGATTGTCAGGGTATTATTATATGTAATATTATATAATATGTACTAATGTATTTTATTATTATTGATTGTCGGGGTATTATTATATGTAATATTATATAATATGTACTAATGTATTTTTATTATTATTATTGATTGTCGGGGTATTATTATATGTAATATTATATAGTATGTACTAATGTATTATTATTTATTGTCAGGGTATTATTACATGTTATATAATATGTACTAATGTATTAATATTATTGATCGTCGGGGTAATGTTATATAATATGTAGTAATTTATTATTATTATTATTGATCATTGGAGTATTATTATATGTAATATTATATATGTAGGAATGTATTATTATTGTTGATTGTCGGGATATTATTATGTGTAATATATAATATGTAGTAATGTATTATTATTATTGATTTTCGGGGTATTTTATATATAATATTATATAATATGTAGTAATATATTATTATTAATTGTCAGGGTATTATCATATGTAATATTATATAATATGTAGTAATTTATTATTATTATTGGTTTTTGGGGAATTATATATAATATTATATAATATGTAGTAATGTATTATTATTGATTGTCGGAGTATTATTATATGTAATATATAATATGTAGTATTATTATTATTATTATTATTGATCATTGGGGTATTATTATATGTAATATTATATAATATGTAGTAATGTATTATTATTACTGATTTTTGGGGTATTATATATAATATTATGTAATATGTAGTAATATATTATTATTAATTGTCAGGGTATTATTATATGTAATATTATATAATATGTAGTAATGTATTATTATTATTAGTCATTGTCAGGGTATTATTATATGTAATATATAATATGTAGTAATTTAATATTATTGATTGTCGGGGTATTATTATATGTAATGCTATATAATATGTCGTAATGTATTATTATTATTATTATTGATTGTTGGGGTATGATTATATGTAATATTATATAGTATGTAGTAATGTATTATTATTTATTGTCAGGGTATTATATGTAATATTACATAATATATAGTAATGTATTATTATTATTATTATTATTATTATTATTATTATTGATCCTTTGGCTTCTCTTTCAGGACAGCAGCCACCCTGAGACCCTGATCAACTTCGTGGTTCTCTCCCAACATCTCGGGAAACCCCCTGAGGTGAGTTCTGTTCTTAGAACAGTCCATATATATTATATTATATTATACTGTATTTTATTATTATTTTATTATATTAATATTATCCTATACTAATAATATATTGTATATACATATAATATTGATAATAATATTATAATGTAATACAATATAATACTACTACTACTAATAATAATAATACGCTATTATAAATATATATTATATAGTACATGTAATATTACTAATAATATTGCATCATAGTGTTATAATATATTAATATGCAATGCTTGTGCTATGCTCATAATATAATATATTGTATGTACATATAATATTGATAATATAGTGTAGTACAATATATAGATAATAATACACTATTATAATTATATATTATATATTACATGTAATATTACTAATAATTGACCCAATTTATTCCTCTCTCCAGGTCACCAACCGCTACCTGTCGCAACTAAAAGATGCCCATCGAAACCACCCCTTTGTCAAGGAATACCAGGCCAAGGTAAGGGAGCCTTATTAATATATAATTTTTTAATATATATAATATTAAATATTAATTAAATATTAATTGTTATATATATATATATATATATATATATACACACACACACACACACACACACACATTATAATATTTAAAATATTATTGCTAATATTTATATATTAAAATATTATTATTCAGGGTGTCCATAAAGCATCTTTACCATTCAATTTTTTTAAATGGTAAAAAGCTTGTATGGACACCCTGTATAATATTAGAATAGTTTATTGTTATATATATTAATATATTATTATTCAGAGTGTCCATAAAGTATCTTTTACCATTTACCATTTTTTTAAAAAAGGGTAAAGAGCTTTTATGGACACCCTGTATAATATTAGCATAGTTTATTATTATATATATTAATATATTATTATTCAGGGTGTCCGTAAAGTATCTTTTATCATTTACCATTTTTTTAAAAAATGGTAAAGAGCTTTTATGGACACCCTGTATAATATTAGAATAGTTTATTATTATATATATTAATATATTATTATTCAGGGTGTCCATAAAGTATCTTTTATCATTTACCATTTTTTTTAAATGGTAAAGAGCTTGTATGGACACCTTGTATAATATATTATTATGTATCATATATTAATATTTTAGTATAATGCCAAGTTTTTTACTTTGTTTGTGTTTTTAAATACATTACGTACGTACAACTGTACCCTCGGTTCGCTTATGATAACGATAAATAAGTATATTAACACATAAGTAAATAATATTATTTTATATTATATATTAATATATTATATATTAATATATAATATAGTAATATATATTATATATTCTATTAAATCATATATCATGTAATATATATTAATATAATATAATAATATATAATTATGTATTATAATGTATAATATTATATGTTAATATTTATTTATTCATTTATTATTTAATACATTTATCTCACCCCGAAGGGGACTCAGAGAGGCTTACAAATTAATTTTACATACAATATTATATTATTAGCATAGCACAATATTGGCAATAAATTACCATATTTGTTGCCAGTATTGTGGAAAACAGGGGAATCCTTTACCTTTTACTATATCTATATATTGTAATATTAATAATAATATTACATGTAATATATAATTAATATTGTTATATTGTGTTATTAGTATTATATTGTATTACAAAATATTATTCATATTATATGCATATACAGTAGAGTCTCACTTATCCAAGCTAAACGGGCCAGCAGAAGCTTGCATAAGCGAATATCTTGGATGATAAGGAGAGATTAAGGAAAAGCCTATTAAACATGAAATTAGGTTATGATTTTACAAATTAAGCACCAAAGCATCATGTTAGACAACAAATTTGACAGAAAAAGTAGTTCAATACACAATAATGCTATGTAGTAATGACTGTACAGTAGAGTCTCACTTATCCAACACTCGCTTATCCAACGTTCTGGATTATCCAACGCATTTTTGCAGTCAATGTTTTCAATACGTTGTGATATTTTGGTGCTAAATTCGTAAATACAGTAATTACTACATAGCATTACTGCATATTGAACTACTTTTTCTGTCAAATTTGTTGTATAACATGATGTTTTGGTGCTTCATTTGTAAAATCATAACCTATTTTGATGTTTAATGGGCGTTTTCTTAATCTCTCCTTATTATCCAACATATTCGCTTATCCAATGTTCTGCCGGCCCATTTAGGTTGGATAAGTGAGACTCTACTGTATTTACTAATTTAGCACCAAAATATCACGATGTATTGAAAACATTGACTACAAAAATGCGTTGGATAATCCAGAACGTTGGATAAGTGAGACTCTACTGTACAATATATTGTAATATATAGTATTGTAAATTATATAACATATAATATAATATATATAATATATCATCATGATATTATAATAATATAGATTATATTAATATTCTTATTTATTATTAGAATAGAATATTATTATAATATATGTGTCTTTTGTTCTTTCTAAGGAGAATGATTTTGACCGCCTGGCTTTGCAATACGCTCCTTGCGCCTGAGCCTTTCTCTGTGGCCTATGGATCTCTCTTTTTGCTGTGGACGATCGGATCTGATGTCCCGGAAAGAAGACAACATGGGATTCCTTCCTTCCTTCCTGCCCGCCAACCATCTCTCCAGTATATATTTTTGCCTTTTTGTTAACGCAAACACAAGCCGAAGGGGATTCCCGGTTCCTGACAATAAACATCCCATTAGGTTTACCTCTGTGGCTGTTTGGTTGATCCTCTCTTCTCCAAAATACTCGGAGATCTGCAATATTTGCACATATAGATGGATAGATATCTTGGAGATGGGACCCAGGCCCAAACATAGGCTTCGAAGGACACTCGGAACACAATATTCGCCATCATTTTGTATGTTGGAAGGGACTTGAACCATCAGAAAGACATTTCCTTTGTAATAATAATACCTAACCCTTTTAGCCAGGGTTTCCAATAATAATAATAATAATAATAATAATAATAATAATTATTATTATTATTATTATTATTTATTCTTTTTAGCCAAGGTTTCCTTTATAATAATAATAGTAATACCTAACCCTTTTAGCCAGTCTTTCCAATAATAATAATAGTAGTAGTAATAATGATAACAATAAAATCATAATAATAATAATAATGCATGCCATTTAGCCAAGGTTTCCTTTATAATAATAATAATAATAATACCTAACCCTTTTAGCCAGTCTTTCCAATAATAATAATAGTAGTAGTAATAATGATAACAATAAAATCATAATAATAATAATAATAATAATAATAAATGCCATTTAGCCAAGGTTTCCTTTATAATAATGATGATAATAATACCTAACCCTTTTAGCCAGGGTTTCCAATAATAATAATAATAATAATAATAATAATAATAATAATAATAATAATAATAATAATAATTTATTCTTTTTAGCCAAGGTTTCCTTTATAATAATAATAATAATACCTAACCCTTTTAGCCAGTCTTTCCAATAATAATAATAATAGTAGTAGTAATAATGATAACAATAAAATAATACTAATAATAATAATGTATGCCATTTAGCCAAGTTTTCCTTTATAATAATGATGATAATAATACCTAACCCTTTTAGCCAGGGTTTCCAATAATAATAATAATAATTATTATTATTATTTATTCTTTTTAGCCAAGGTTTCCTTTATAATAATAATAATAATACCTAACCCTTTTAGCCAGTCTTTCCAATAATAATAATAGTAGTAGTAATAATGATAACAATAAAATAATAATAATGTATGCCATTTAGCCAAGGTTTCCTTTATAATAATGATGATAATAATACCTAACCCTTTTAGCCAGTCTTTCCAATAATAATAATAATAGTAGTAATAATGATAACAACAAAATAATAATAATATTAATGTATGCCATTTAGCCAAGGTTTCCTTTATAATAATAATATCTAACTCTTTTAGCCAGGCTTTTCAATAATGATAATGATAATGCCACATTCCTTTTAGGCAAGGTTTCTTTAATAATAATAATAATAATAATAATAATAATAATAATAATAATAATAACTAACCCTTTTATCCAGGCTTTCCAATTATTATTATTATTATTATTATTATTATTATTATTATTATTATTCATACTATGTATTTGTGTCACTAATAATAATAATAATAATAATAATAATAAATTATGCCTTTTAGCCAAGTTTTCCTTAATAATGATAATAATAATAATACCTAACTATTTTATCAAGGCTTTCCAATAATAATAATAATAATAAAGACAGATATGCTGGATTTCGTATCACAAAATCACAAGTCAGATACTTGGGAAGTGTTCGACTTGTGATTTTGTGATACGAAATCCAACATATCTGTCTTATTTGCTGTGTCATAATAAAATAATGATAATAATAATACCACATTCCTTTTAGGCAAGGTTTCTTTTATAATAATAATAATACCTATTTTAGCCAGGCTTTCCAATAATAATAATAATAATAATAATAATAATAATAATGGTAATAAAAATGATAATAATTCATACTATGTCTTTGTGTCACTAATAATAATAATAATAATAATACCACATTCCTTTTAGCCAAGGTTTCCTTTCTAATAATAATAATAATAATACCTAACTCTTTTATCCAGGGTTTCCAATAATAATAATAATAATAATACCACATTCCTTTTAACCAAGGTTTCCTTTATTATAATAATAATATTAATAATAATCCACATTCCTTTTAGCCAAGGTTTCCTTTATAATAACAATAATATTAATAATAATCCACATTCCTTTTAGCCAAGGTTTCCTTTATAATAATAATGATAATAATAACAATAATAATAATAATAATACCTAACTCTTTTATCCAGGGTTTCCAATAATAATAATAATAATAATAATAATACCTCTCTTTTATCCAGGGTTTCCAATAATAATAATAATAATAATAATAATAATAATAATAATAATAATAATAATACCACATTCCTTTTAGCCAAGGTTTCTTTTATAATAATAATAAAAATACCTAACTCTTTTTGCCAGGCTTTCCAATAATAATAATAATAATAATACCACATTCTTTTAGCCAAGGTTTCCTTTATTATTATTATAATACCTAATGCTTTCCTTTTAAGAATAGTAATGATAGTAATAATAATTGGGTAACCATCTGTCAGGAGGGATCGGATGGAGTCTTTTTAATTATTATTTAGGATATTTTTTTTAATTGACAGAGAGGGCGGGCCAATCGTTGTCGTGGAAACGGGCCCCAAAAGGGAAGATGCCTTTGTTGTCATGAATGGGGCCTTTGTGGGGCGATGAAAAAAAGGCCCCTTTGATTCGGACAGCCGCTCTTTGTCCTTTTTGCATCTTAAAAGGAGAAACAGAGAGATGGTTGTTGTTTGCTCAGTTCTGTAGCCTGGGGAGTCGCCTCCTTTCTCCATGGCTTGGATGGGCATCTGTCGGGAGGGATCGGATGGTGCCTTTTGACCTGGGCTTGGACTACATACCTACCTGTCTACATATGTAACCATCCAGATATCTGTCTGCCTATCCATCTATTTATGTATCTACCTATCTATTTATCTATCTACTTATCTATCTATCTATCCATCCATCCATCCATTCATTCATCCAGATATCTGTCTGTCTATCCATCTATTTATCTATCTATTTATCTATCTACTTATCTATCTATCTATCTATCTATCCATCCATCCATCCATCCATCCATTCATTCATCCAGATATCTGTCTGTCTATCCATCTATTTATGTATCTACCTATCTATCTATTTATCTATCTACTTATCTATCTATCTATCTATCTATCTATCCATCCATCCATCCATCCATTCATTCATCCAGATATCTGTCTGTCTATCCATCTATTTATGTATCTACCTATCTATCTATTTATCTATCTACTTATCTATCTATCTATCTATCCATCCATCCATCCATCCATCCATCCATTCATTCATCCAGATATCTGTCTGTCTATCCATCTATTTATGTATCTACCTATCTATCTATTTATCTATCTACTTATCTATCTATCTATCTATCTATCTATCTATCTATCTATCTATCTATCCATCCATCCATCCATTCATTCATCCAGATATCTGTCTGTCTATCCATCTATTTATGTATCTACCTATCTATCTATTTATCTATCTACTTATCTATCTATCTATCTATCTATCTATCTATCTATCTATCTATCTATCTATCCATCCATCAATCCATTCATCCAGATATCTGTCTGCCTATCCATCTATTTATGTATCTACCTATCTATTTATCTATCTACTTATCTATCTATCTATCTATCTATCTATCTATCTATCTATCTATCCATCCATCCATCCATCCATCCATCCATTCATTCATCCAGATATCTGTCTGCTTATCCATCTATTTATCTATCTACTTATCTATCTATCTATCTATCTATCTATCTATCTATCTATCTATCTATCTATCTATCTATCCATCCATCCATCCATCCATCCATCCATTCATCCAGATATCTGTCTGCCTATCCATCTATTTATCTATCTACTTATCTATCTATCTATCTATCTATCTATCTATCTATCTATCTATCTATCTATCCATCCATCCATCCATCCATCCATCCATCCATCCATTCATCCAGATATCTGTCTGTCTATCCATCTATTTATGTATCTACCTATCTATCTATTTATCTATCTACTTATCTATCTATCTATCTATCTATCTATCTATCTATCTATCTATCTATCTATCCATCCATCCATCCATTCATTCATCCAGATATCTGTCTGTCTATCCATCTATTTATGTATCTACCTATCTATCTATTTATCTATCTACTTATCTATCTATCTATCTATCTATCTATCTATCTATCTATCTATCCATCCATCAATCCATTCATCCAGATATCTGTCTGCCTATCCATCTATTTATGTATCTACCTATCTATTTATCTATCTACTTATCTATCTATCTATCTATCTATCTATCTATCTATCTATCTATCTATCCATCCATCCATCCATCCATCCATTCATTCATCCAGATATCTGTCTGCTTATCCATCTATTTATCTATCTACTTATCTATCTATCTATCTATCTATCTATCTATCTATCTATCTATCCATCCATCCATCCATCCATCCATCCATTCATCCAGATATCTGTCTGCCTATCCATCTATTTATCTATCTACTTATCTATCTATCTATCTATCTATCTATCTATCTATCCATCCATCCATCCATCCATTCATTCATCCAGATATCTGTCTGTCTATCCATCTATTTATGTATCTACCTATCTATCTATTTATCTATCTACTTATCTATCTATCTATCTATCTATCTATCCATCCATCCATCCATCCATCCATCCAGATATCTGTCTGCCTATCCATCTATTTATCTATCTACTTATCTATCTATCTATCTATCCATCCATCCATCCATCCATCCATCCATTCATCCAGATATCTGTCTGCCTATCCATCTATTTATCTATCTACTTATCTATCTATCTATCTATCTATCTATCTATCTATCTATCTATCTATCTATCCATCCATCCATCCATCCATCCATCCATTCATCCAGATATCTGTCTGCCTATCCATCTATTTATCTATCTATTTATCTATCTATCTATCTATCTATCTATCTATCTATCTATCCATCCATCCATCCATCCATCCATCCATTCATCCAGATATCTGTCTGCCTATCCATCTATTTATCTATCTACTTATCTATCTATCTATCTATCTATCTATTTATCTATCTATTTATCTATCCATCCATCCATCCATCCATCCATCCACTATCTATCTATCTATCTATCTATCTATCTATCTATCTATCCATCCATCCATTTATCTATCTATCTATTTATCTATCTATTTATCTATCCATCCATCCATCCATCCATCCATCCATTTATCTATCTATCTATCTATTTATCTATCTATCTATCCATCCATCCATCCATCCATCCATCCATCCATCCATTTATCTATCTATCTATCTATTTATCATTCTATCTATCCATCCATCCATCCATCCATCCATCCATCCATCCATCCATCCATCCATCCATCCATCCATCCATTTATCTATCTATCTATTTATCTATCTATTTATCTATCCATCCATCCATCCATCCATCCATCCATTTATCTATCTATCTATCTATTTATCTATCTATCTATCCATCCATCCATCCATCCATCCATCCATCCATCCATTTATCTATCTATCTATCTATTTATCATTCTATCTATCCATCCATCCATCCATCCATCCATCCATCCATCCATCCATCCATCCATCCATCCATCCATCCATCCATCCATTTATCTATCTATCTATCTATCTATCTATCTATCTATCTATCTATCTATCTATCTATCTATCTATCTATCTATCTATCTATCTATCTATCTATCTATCTATCTATCTATCTATCTATCTATCTATCTATCTATCTATCTCTATCTCTATCTCTATCTCTATCTCTATTCTGGGGCCGGACTGGATGACCTTTGGGGGATCCCTTTCCACTGTGAGCTCTGGGGCGCCCTCTGGCGTCGCGTCGGCAGCGGTGGAGCGTCGTGGCGGTGCTGCGAGCGCGTGCCGCGTGGCGCATGCGCGCGGGAGCCTCCTCACGGCGTCCTCTTTTGCCGCCGCCCTTGCCGCGCTTTTCTCTCTCTGTCTTCTTTCCCTCAGAGAGAGGGAGACGGCGTCGTCCGAAGAGGATGGAGGCTGAGGAGGAGGAGGCGGTGGTGGCGGCGGCGTCGTCGGCGGGCCGCGCTCCGGAGGCCATGCCGGGCTACGGGGCGCTGGCGGAGCGGTGCTGGGGGAGCCTGTGGGGGGCGGCGCGGGAGTGCGGGGCCGGCTGCGGGTGGGCGGCCTCCCTCCGCACCTGGCGCCGCTTCGCCCAGCCCGCCCACGCCGAGGCCCTGCTCGTCCTCCTCGCCGCCCTCGCCCTCACCCTCGCCCGCAGAGCCGCCACCAACGCGCTCCTCAGGGTGAGGATGGAGAGAAAGGCCCGCTTGGGCCCTCCAGGGGGGTTGGACTACAACTCCCAGCATTCCTAACAGCCGGCAGGCTGTTAGGAATGCTGGGAGTTGTAGTCCAAACCCCCTGGAGGGCCCAAGCGGGCCTAGTAGGCCTTGCCATTGAACTCTATTGTATTGCATTGCATTGGATGGATAGATGGATAGCTAGATAGGGCGGTCTACAAATAAAATTATTATTATTATCATTATTATTATCTCCTTACATTGCCTCGCATTGCAATGGATGGATGGATAGGGCAGTCTACAAATAAAATTATTATTATTATCATTATTATTATTATTATTATCTCCTTACATTGCCTCGCATTGCAATGGATGGATGGATAGGGCAGTCTACAAATAAAATTATTATTATTATTATTATTATTATTATATTATCTTCTTGCATTGCTCTGCTTTCCTATTGCATTGGCTTGCATTGCAATGGATGAATGGATAGGGCGGTCTAAAAATTAAAATTATTATTATTATTATCTCCTTGCATTGCCTTGCACTGCAATGGATGGATGGATAGGGTGGTCTAGAAAGAAAAATTATTATTATTATTGTTATTGTTATTATTATTATCTCCTTGCATTGCACTGCATTCCTATTGCATTGGCTTACATTGCAATGGATGGATGGATAGGGCAGGCTACAAATAAAATTATTATTATTATTATTATTATTATTATCTCCTTACCTTGCATTGCAATGGATGGATTGATAGGGCGGTCTACAAATAAAAAATATTATTATTATTATTATTATTATTATTATTATTATTATTATTATCTCCTTGCATTGCACTGCTTTCCTATTGCATTGCCTTGCATTGCAATGGATGGATGGATAGGGGGGTCTAGAAATAAAATCATTATTATGGATGGATGGATAGGGCAGTCTACAAATAAAAAATATATTATTATTATTATTATTATCTCCTTGCATTGCCTTTCATTGCAATGGATGGATGGATAGGGCGGTCTACAAATTAAAACTATTATTGTTGTTGTTATTATTATTATTATTATTATTATTATATTATCTCCTTGCATTGCACTGCTTTCCTATTGCATTGCCTTGCATTGCAATGGATGGATGGATAGGGCGGGCTACAAATAAATTATTATTATTATTATTATCTCCTTGCATTGCCTTGCATTGCAATGGATGGATGGATAGGGCGGTCTACAAATAAAAAATATTATTATTATTATTATTATTATTATCTTGCATTGCTCTGCTTTCCTATTGCATTGGCTTGCATTGCAATGGATGGATGGATAGGGCCGTCTAGAAATTAAAATTATTATTATTATTATCTCCTTGCATTGCACTGCTTTCCTATTGCATTGCCTTGCATTGCAATGGATGGATGGATAGGGCGGGCTACAAATAAATTATTATTATTATCTCCTTGCATTGCCTTGCATTGCAATGGATGGATGGATAGGGCGGTCTACAAATAAAAAATATTATTATTATTATCATCTCCTTGCATTGCTCTGCTTTCCTATTGCATTGGCTTGCATTGCAATGGATGGATGGATAGGGCCGTCTAGAAATTAAAATTATTATTATTATTATCTCCTTGCATTGCTCTGCTTTCCTATTGCATTGGCTTGCATTGCAATGGATGGATGGATAGAGCGGTCTAGAAATAAAAAATATTATTATTATTATTATTATTATTATCTCCTTGCATTGCCTTGCATTGCAATGGATGGATGGATAGGGCGGTCTATAAATTAAAACTATTATTATTATTATTATTATTATTATTATTATCTCCTTGCATTGCACTGCATTCCTATTACATTGCCTTGCATTGCAATGGATGGATGGATAGGGCGGTCTATAAATTAAAACGATTATTATTATTATTGTTATTGTTATTATTATCTCCTTGCATTGTACTGCTTTCCTATTGCATTGGCTTGCATTGCAATGGATGGATGGATAGGGCGGTCTACACATAAAAATTATTATTATTATTATTATTATTATTATTATTATTATTATTATTATTATTATTATCTCCTTACCTTGCATTGCAATGGATGGATTGATAGGGCGGTCTACAAATAAAAAATATTATTATTATTATTATTATTATTATTATTATTATTATTATTATTATTATAGATAGGCCTTTCCATTGCCTCTCCTTGCCTTGCACTACATTCCTATTGCATTGCCTTTGAACTGCATGGTTTTGCTATTGCCATTGCCTTGCCATTGAACTGACTTACATAATATTGTATTGCACTGCATTGCATTGGATGGATAGATGGATATATGGAAGATATATATGAATAGACCTTGCCATTGCCTCTCCTTGAATTGCACTGCATTCTTATTGCATTGCATTGCCTTTGAACTTCATATCCTTGCCATTTAACTGCCTGGCATTGCATTATATTGCATTGGATGGATAGATAAGGTATCTTTATCTATAAGGTATCTTCCCTTGCATTGCACTGCATTCCTATTGCATTGCATTGCCTTTGAACTGCTTGCTATTGCCTTGCCATTGAACTGCCTTGCATTTCATTGGATGGATTGATAGGTATCTGGATGGATTGATAGGTATCTGGATGGATGGATGGGTTAGATAGACAGATAGATAGATATCTGGACAGATGGATGGATGGCTAGATAGAAGGATAGATCTATATGGATGGATAGATAGATTGATATTTATCTGGGTGGATATCTAGATAAATGGATGGATGGATGAGATAGATATCTGGATGGATGGATAAAAGAATAGATATATATCTGGATGGATGGATCGATAGACATATTGATAGATATCTAGATGGATAGATAGGTATATGGATAATATGGATAGATGATTGATTGGTTGATAGGTATCTGGATGGATGAATGAATAGATAGATATTTGGATGGATGGATAGATTGATCAGTTTCTGGATGGATGGATAGATAGGTAGATGGATAATATAGATAGGTGATTGATTGATTGATAGGTATCTGGATGGATGAGTGAATAGATAGATGGATAGATAGATATTTGGATGGATGGATAAATTGATCAGTTTCTGGATGAATGGATAGATAGATAGATAGATAGATAGATAGATAGATAGATAGATAGATAGATAGATAGATAGAGATAGAAAGACAGATACGATAGACAGATAAATAAATATTTGGATGGATGGATAAGTTGATCAGTTTCTGGATGGATGGACAGACAGACAAATAAATATTTGGATTGATTGATTGATTGATAGGTATCTGGATGGATGAATGGAAAGATAGATAGATATTTGGATGGATGGATAGATTGATCAGTTTCTGGATGGATGGAAAGATAGGTAGATGGATAATATAGATAGATGATTGATTGATTGATAGGTATCTGGATGGATAAGTGGATAGATAGATAGATAGATAGATAGACAGATATTTGGATGGATGGATAGATTGATCGGTTTCTGGATGAATTGACAGATAGATAGATAGATAGATAGATAGATAGATAGATAGATAGATAGATAGATAGATAGATAAAAAGACAGATACGATAGATAAATAAATATTTGGATCGATTGATTGATTGATTGATTGATTGATAGGTATCTGGATGGATGAATGGATAGATAGATAGATAGATAGATAGATAGATAGATAATATAGATGATTGATTGATTGATTGATTGGTAGGTATCTGGATGGATGAGTGGATAGATAGATAGATATTTGGATGGATGGATAGATTGATCGGTTTCTGGATGAATTGTCAGATAGATAGATAGATAGATAGATAGATAGATAGATAGATAGATAGATAGATATTTGGATGGATGGATAAATTGATCGGTTTCTGGATGGATGGGCAGACAGAGACAAATATTTGGATGGATGGATAGATGGATCGGTTTCTGGATGGATAGATAGATAAATAAATATTTGGATGGATGGATAAATTGATCAGTTTCTGGATGGATGGATAGATAGATAAATAAATATTTGGTTGGATGGATAGATGGATCGGTTTCTGGATGGATAGATAGATAAATAAATATTTGGATGGATGGATAAATTGATCAGTTTCTGGATGGATGGATAGATAGATAAATAAATATTTGGTTGGATGGATAAATTGATCAGTTTCTGGATGGATGGATAGATAGATAAATAAATATTTGGATGGATGGATAAATTGATCAGTTTCTGGATGGATGGATAGATAGATAAATAAATATTTGGATGGATGGATAAATTGATCAGTTTCTGGATGGATGGATAGATAGATAAATAAATATTTGGTTGGATGGATAAATCGATCGGTTTCTGGATAGATAGATAGATAGATAGATAGATAGATAGATAGATAGATAGATATCTGGATGCATGTATGGATTGATAGATGGATAGATATATAGATGGCTTCTTTGGCTTCTTTCTGCTGAAATAGGGAGATTTCAACTGAGATTTCCATATAAAGCCAAATGCGTTTCCCTTTTGTGATGTTTTTGCCTGGAGGAGATTTCTTCTTCTCTTCTTCCTCCTCCTCCTTCTTTCACTTTCTTTCTCTTCCATTTCTTCCCATGCTCTTTTCTTTTTCTCTATCGGGCCGTGAGCCGAGACGGGATGTCGAGAGCACCGTTTTGAAATATCGCTATACATATATACATATGGACACGCACACATATATATTTGGACCCTCATTAGACAGGACGGGGACGTGGTTGTTGCAAAACTCCCTCATGTCCTGACAATGCTTATTAAATAGTTTCTAGGTTCTCATCATCATTATGCATTAGAGTTCTAATATCTCATCATCATATTCATTATTCATTATTCATTGCAAAATTGTGGCTGCGACTTTGCTTCTGGGGATGGTTTCGGTGCAGAGAATAAAGGAAAAAAGTGGTGTGAAACATGATTATTTTGTTATTACTATTTTATTATTATTATTTTATTAGTGTTTTGTTATTATTATTATTTATTATATTATAATGTTTCCTTGATAAGGCCAACTGGCTATAAGAATGGTATATATATATATATATATATATATATATATATATATATATATATATATATATAGAAAAAACAACAACTTAAATGTATATACTCTCATGTAGGTTTTACCGTGTGTATTGTGGTGTGCTAGTATATAGAGTATTTTCTTTACAGTCCCAACTGGGTACTATCTTATTCTGAAACATATAAAGCAAAACACACATAAACCTCCAACCAAAAACAGTCCATACTGGCTAATCAATAAACTGTTGTTGTTGTTGTTGTTGTTGTTATATTATAATATTATTATGCTATTTTAATTTTTTATTTTGTTATTATGTTATATTATAATATTATTATGTTATTTTTATTATGTTTATTTTGTTATTGTTTTATTGTTATTATAATATGTTATGGTATTTTTATTATGATTATTTTGTTGTTGTTATATTATTATAATGTTATGTAATTTTTATTTTTTATTTTATATTATGTTATTTTTATTATGTTTATTTTGTTATTATTACTTTACTGTTATTATAATATTATATTATGTTATTTTATTATGTTTATTTTGTTATTATTATTTTATAATATATATAATATTATATTATTTTATTTATTTATTTATTTATTTATTTATTAAACGTATATACCGCAACTCCCAGTTTGGCTCGGAGCGGTTTACAAAAATAGATTAAAACAATACACTTGCCTTTAAAATAACAATAAAAACAATAAAAACAACAATAAAAGTAACAATAAAAATAGACATAGCCCTGAGTTTTTCACCCATTGAACGCTTATGTTTATTTTGTTGTTATATTATTATGTTTTTTTTATTTTTTATTTTGTTACTATATTATTATATTACAGTAGAGTCTCACTTATCCAACATAAACAGGCCGGCAGAACGTTGGATAAGCGAATATGTTGGATAATAAGGAGAAATTAAGGAAAAGCCTATTAAACGTCAAATTAGGTTCTGATTTTGCAAATTAAGCACCAAAACATCATGTTATACAACAAATTTGACAGAAAAAGTAGTTCAATACGCAGTAATGCTATGTTGTTATTTTGTTACTATATTATTATATTATTATGTTATTTTTATTATGTTTATTTTGTTATTACTTTGTTGTTATTATAATATTATATTATGTTATTTTTATTATGTTTATTTTGTTATTATATTATTATTATATTATAATGTTATTATGATTGTTTTTTATTTTGCTATTTTTTATTATATTAGAATATGTTATTTTATTATGTTTATTATGATATTATTTTATTGTTATAATATTATGTTATTTTTTATTATTATTTTTATTTTGTTATTATTACTTTATTGTTAGCATAATATTATATTACAGTATGTTATTTTTATTATGTTTATTTTGTTATTATATTATTATATTATAATGTTATTATGATTATTTTTTATTTTGCTATTATTTTATTATTATATTAGAATATGTTATTCTATTATGTTTATTTTGATATTATTTTATTGTTATAATATTATGTTATTTATTATTATTATTTTTATTTTGTTATTATTATTTAAAGTGTGATACTTTATTGTTATTATAATATTATTATGTTATTTATTATTTTATTATGACACTGCAAACAAGATGCTGGATTTCATATCACAAAATCACAAGTCGAACACTTCCCAAGTGTCTAGGACAGGGGTCCCCAAACTAAGGCCCGGGGGCCGGATGCGGCCCTCCGAGGTCATTTACCTGGCCCCCGCCCTCACTTTTATAATATAATATATTGTATATACATATAATATTGATAATATTATAATGTAATACAATATAACACTAATAATAATACCATATAGTAATATTAATTATATATTCTAATTACATATAATATTACTAATAATATTACAGTATAGTGGTATAGTTCAATATAGTAATATATAATGCTCATATTGTGCTATGCTAATAATATAATATATTGTATGTACATATAATTTGTAAGCCACTCTGAGTCCCCTTTCGGGTGAGAAGGGTGTGATACAAATGTAGTAAATAAAGGCAGTAAATACATAATAAATAAATTTTAGACTTAGGCTCACCCAAAGTCTGAAATGACTTGAAGGCACACAACAACAACAACAACAACCCTAATTAACATGACTATCTCATTGGCCAGAAGCAGGACCACACTTCCCATTGAAATCCTGATAAATGTATGTTGGTTAAAATTGTTTTTATTTTTAAATATTGTATTGTTCTTTCATTGTTGTTGTTGTTGTTTTTGCACTACAAATAAGACATATGCAGTGTGCATCGGAATTTGTTTGTATTTTTTTTCATATAATAATCCGGCCCCTCAACAGTCAGAAGGATTGTGGACTGGCCCTCGGCTTAAAAAGTTTTAGGAATCCTGGTCTAGGACTTATTTATTGTTGTTATTGACACAACGACGTTGTATGACACAGCAAACAAGATAGACATGCTGGATTTCGTTTCACAAAACCACAAGTCGAACACTTCCCAAGTGTCTAGGACTGTGTGATGTATTTTCGGATGATGCACACAGATCCCAGTAGGGTGGCCTTTTGCAGTTGGCAGATCGTAATTTTGTCAATGCCTATTGTTTCCAAATGCCGGCTGAGATCTTTTGGCACGGCACCCAATGTGCCCATCACCACCGGGACCACCTGCACTGGTTTCTGCCAGAGTCTTTGCAGTTCAATCTTGAGGTCCTGAGAGCGGCTGAGTTTTTCCTGTTGTTTTTCGTCAATGCGACTGTCACCTGGGATGGCAACATCAATGATCCAAACCTTGTTCTTTTCCACAACTGTGATGTCTGGTGTGTTGTGTTCCAGAACTTTGTCAGTCTGGATTCGGAAGTCCCACAGTATCTTTGCATGTTCATTTTCCAATACTTTTGCAGGTTTGTGATCCCACCAGTTCTTAACTGCAGGGAGGTGGTACTGGAGGCATAAGTTCCAATGAATCATTTGGGCCACAGAGTTGTTCCTCTGTTTGTAGTCTGTCTGTGCAATATTCTTACAGCAGCTGAGGATATGATCCATGGTCTCGTCGGTTTCCTTGCACAGTCTGCATTTTGGGTCATCAGCTGATTTTTTGATCTTGGCCTGAATGGCCTTTGTCCTGATGTCTTGCTCCTGGGCTGCAAGGATCAGGCCTTCTGTCTCCTTCTTCAGGGTCCCATTCGTGAGCCAGAACCAGGTGTGATATGTTGGGCAAGTTTGCTCATGGGTGGGGTAATATTTTACCAAATTTCGGCATATCGGGTCTATGTGCCAAGTTTTGTCCACATTCATCGGTGTTTGGGTTCACAGTGTTCTCTGGATGCAGGTGAACTACAACTCCCTCCCAAGTTACCCATTGGGATCCGCTGACCGATTGACCGTGGAAAAAAGCACAACCCGATAGCCCTCATCTCGACTCACTTGTGGTCAAAAGGTGGCTCGAGCGTCAAGTGGGGTTGCGTTTTGTATTTTGATCCACGGCGGTTTGGTTACTGGGATTATTTATTTATTTATTTATAAATATTTATAAATAAAATATTTATAAATAAATAAAAATGGTTTTAATGTCTCCTTGACGTGTGAGCTTTCAGGAGTGACTCCTGAGCATGTGCAGAGAGCCCTTTCCGCGATCTCGGGGTAGTGAAATAGGAATCCGAAACTTCCCTAAATTGGCCCATCTTTGCACAAAATGATTCAAAATAGTAGGCATGAAATGAAATCCAGGCTACATGTGTAAATATTATTATTATTATTATTATTATTATTATTGCTAATAAATCTCCAGGCTGTGTAAGGAATATTATTTTATTATGTCACAGCAAACAAGATAGATATGCTGGATTTATATATGATAGATATTGCTAATAAATCTCCAGGCTGTGTAAGGAATATTATTATTATTATTATTATTATTATTATTATTATTATTATTATTATTATTATTATTATTATTAGACCTCCAGGCTGTGTAAAGATTGTTATTATTGTTAATAGACCTCCAGGCTGTGTAAGGAATATTATTTTATTATGTCACAGCAAACAAGATAGATATGCTGGATTTATATATGATAGATACTGCTAATAAATCTCCAGGCTGTGTAAGGAATATTATTATTATTATTATTATTATTATTATTATTATTATTATTATTATTAATTGACCTCCAGGCTATGTGTGTAAGGAACACTATTATTATTATTATTATTATTATTATTATCATTATTATTGCTTTTCTGGCCCTTCCTTTGCATCCACTATCTTCCTCCATCCTTCTGCAAGGAAGGGTACCCGTTGCCGCCCAGCTGCCGTTACCCCGGCAACCGTGCGGGAAGACCTCTGTTACCATGGCAACCGGGGATGGGGATGATAGGGCTCTCAGCCCTTATAAGGCCAAGGCAGGATTTCTATGAGAAATATTTTCACTTTTATTATGCGTATAGATAATAATAATAATAATAATACCAGCATATCTAGCTTGATAATAATAATAATAATAATAATAATAATAATAATAATCCAGCATATCTATCTTGATAATAATAATAATAATAATAATAATAATTTTATATTATTATTATTGAGTTTTTCCTGTTGTTTTTCGTCAGCAAAAATCCAGCATATCTATCTTGATAATAATAATAATAATAATAATAATAATAATCCAGCATATCTATCTTGATAATAATAATAATAATAAAAATCCAGCATATCTATCTTGATAATAATAATAATAATTTTATATTATTATTATTGAGTTTTTCCTGTTGTTTTTCGTCAGCAAAAATCCAGCATATCTATCTTGATAATAATAATAATAATAAAAATCCAGCATATCTATCTTGATAATAATAATAATAATAATAAAAATCCAGCATATCTATCTTGATAATAATAATAATAATAATAATAATAATAAAAATCCAGCATATCTATCTTGATAATAATAATAATAATAATTTTATATTATTATTATTGAGTTTTTCCTGTTGTTTTTCATCAGCAAAAATCCAGCATATCTATCTTGATAATAATAATAATAATAAAAATCCAGCATATCTATCTTGATAATAATAATAATAATAATTTTATATTATTATTATTGAGTTTTTCCTGTTGTTTTTCGTCAGCAAAAATCCAGCATATCTATCTTGATGATAATAATAATAATAAAAATCCAGCATATCTATCTTGATAATAATAATAATAATTTTATATTATTATTATTATTATTATTATTATTATTTGAAATACACCAAGATGAGTCCACAGCAGACACTCTGCTGGCTGTTGTATTGGATTATTACTATTATTATTATTATTATTATTATTATTATTTGGTGTTCTAGCAAATTAATATTTTTGTTGTCTTCGGAAATGCATCTAGTTAGCCCGGCTCTGTTTCATGGGATCGGGTTAAGACCTTTGCGATCATCCCTCCAAAGCCTATTGACACAGGATTATGTTGTAATCCGCCCTTTCAATCCTTAATCCCATTGAAAAAGGATTTATTCCGGGCAAGGCCCTGCTGTATATCCTGTTTCCACTGAAAATATATATATATATATATATATATATATATATATATATATATATGTATATTTAACCTGTGAATCTTCCCTGAGAACCGTACACAAAGCCTTACGTTGCTAAATGACTCATCTTTAATTCCATTTTATTTTTTGGGTCGTTAAATGGGACTCGTTTCGAAAACGCAACTTGCTGCTCCGGCATCGTGTATAATTAATGTTTCATTATTATCTCATCAGTATCGAAAGATGTTGGATTTATAAACCTAAACATTACCTTGTCTCAGTTACACCATTTCTAATTGCTTTGTCATTTATTATTATTATTATGAAGCATTTCAGATCCATGCTGACTTGTTTTTTTTTTTGCAATGGGGTTGCAACTGCCATCTTGCTCCGCCCTGTCCTGTCTAGCCCACTAACTTTCTCCGTCCCTTCCCGTCTAGCCCGCTAACTTTCTCCGTCCCGTCCCGTCTAGCCCACTAACTTTTTGGGTCGTTAAAAGTGGCTCGTTTTGAAAATGCTGACTTTTTTTTTTGCAATGGGGTTGCAACTGCCATCTTGCTCCGCCCTGTCCCGTCTAGCCCGCTAACTTTGATTTTATTCTCCGTCATAATAACGCGACGTCGAGACTTCTTTAGACTCACAAGTCGTATAAATGTCTTCTTTATTATTATTACTATGAAGCATTTCAAATCCATGCTGACTTTTTTTTGCAATGGGGTTGCAACTGCTATCTTGCTCCACCCTGTCCCGTCTAGCCCGCTAACTTTGATTTTATTCTCCGTCATAATAACGGAGACTTCTTTAGACTCACAAGTCGTATAAATGTCTTCTTTATTATTATTATTACGAAGCATTTCAAATCCATGCTGACTTTTTTTTTGCAATGGGGTTGCAACTGCCATCTTGCTCCGCCCTGTCCCGTCTAGCCCGCTAACTTTGATTTTATTCTCCGTCATAATAACGCGACGTCGAGACTTCTTTAGACTCACAAGTCGTATAAATGTCTTCTTTATTATTATTATTATGAAGCATTTCAAATCCATGCTGACTTTTTTTTTTGCAATGGGGTTGCAACTGCCATCTTGCTCCGCCCTGTCCCGTCTAGCCCGCTAACTTTGATTTTATTCTCCGTCATAATAACGGAGACTTCTTTAGACTCACAAGTCGTATAAATGTCTTCTTTATTATTATTATTATGAAGCATTTCAAATCCATGCTGACTTTTTTTTTTTTGCAATGGGGTTGCAACTGCCATCTTGCTCCGCCCTGTCCCGTCTAGCCCGCTAACTTTGATTTTATTCTCCGTCATAATAACGCAACGTCGAGACTTCTTTAGACTCACAAGTCGTATAAATGTCTTCTTTATTATTATTATTATGAAGCATTTCAAATCCATGCTGACTTTTTTTTTTTTTGCAATGGGGTTGCAACTGCCATCTTGCTCCGCCCTGTCCCATCTAGCCCGCTAACTTTGATTTTATTCTCCGTCATAATAACGCAACGTCGAGACTTCTTTAGACTCACAAGTCGTATAAATGTCTTCTTTATTATTATTATTATGAAGCATTTCAAATCCATGCTGACTTTTTTTTTTTTGCAATGGGGTTGCAACTGCCATCTTGCTCCGCCCTGTCCCGTCTAGCCCGCTAACTTTGATTTTATTCTCCGTCATAATAACGCAACGTCGAGACTTCTTTAGACTCACAAGTCGTATAAATGTCTTCTTTATTATTATTATTATGAAGCATTTCAAATCCATGCTGACTTTTTTTTTTTTTTGCAATGGGGTTGCAACTGCCATCTTGCTCCGCCCTGTCCCATCTAGCCCGCTAACTTTGATTTTATTCTCCGTCATAATAACGCAACGTCGAGACTTCTTTAGACTCACAAGTCGTATAAATGTCTTCTTTATTATTATTATTATGAAGCATTTCAAATCCATGCTGACTTTTTTTTTTTGCAATGGGGTTGCAACTGCCATCTTGCTCCGCCCTGTCCCGTCTAGCCCGCTAACTTTGATTTTATTCTCCGTCATAATAACGCAACGTCGAGACTTCTTTAGACTCACAAGTCGTATAAATGTCTTCTTTATTATTATTATTATGAAGCATTTCAAATCCATGCTGACTTGTTTTTTTGCAATGGGGTTGCAACTGCCATCTTGCTCCGCCCTGTCCCGTCTAGCCCGCTAACTTTGATTTTATTCTCCGTCATAATAACGCGACGTCGAGACTTCTTTAGACTCACAAGTCGTATAAATGTCTTCTTTATTATTATTATTATGAAGCATTTCAAATCCATGCTGACTTTTTTTTTTGCAATGGGGTTGCAACTGCCATCTTGCTCCGCCCTGTCCCGTCTAGCCCGCTAACTTTGATTTTATTCTCCGTCATAATAACGCGACGTCGAGACTTCTTTAGACTCACAAGTTGTATAAATGTCTTCTTTATTATTATTATTATTATGAAGCATTTCAAATCCATGCTGACTTTTTTTTTGCAATGGGGTTGCAACTGCCATCTTGCTCCGCCCTGTCCCGTCTATTATTATTATTATTCTCCGTCATAATAACGCGACGTCGAGACTTCTTTAGACTCACAAGTCGTATAAATGTACAGTCTGAGCTTGTGTGTGTTGCTAAGCAGGGTCAGCCCTGGTTAGTGCAGGGATGGGACCAGACTAGATGGCCTCTGGGTGCCCCTCCAGTGGTGTTTTCTCCTCCTCTCAGATCTTTTTCCTGACCGTATTTCCTTTGCCAAGAGCAGCTGCAGGCTTAATTTAGTCCTCCGCCGTCAGGGTATTTCGGAGGCCCGGCTTCTCCGGTTTCTTCCTGTCCTTCCGGGCCTGGAAATGACCCGCAAATTTGCTAAGAAAGAATGCGGAAAAAGGTGGAATTTGTCCAGTTCATGCATCAATAATTTTGATTTTTTGTTGGATTTATGCCCTGCTTTCAGTTAATAGCTTGTGTGTGTGTGTGTGTATACATGTCCGTACATATATAGAGATATGGGTGCATATATTTGCATATATAGATTTTTGTATACGTAGATAGATAGTGTGTATGTGTATATATAGGTGTCACGACTGAACTTAACGTCAGGAGGAAATATATATATGTATATGTGTTTGTATAGATAGATATATGCATGTGCTTGTGTGTATAGGTGTGTGTATGTCTATATATGTGTGTGTGTGTGTTTGTACACACCTATATATACATACTTTCTTTACGAACACACATCTTTCTCTATACACACAAATTTATATATATACACATATATACACAAATCTATTTACAGAACACACACACACACACATATATATATACAAACACTCATACATATGTTCAAACACACATGTATGTATACATACATACATACATACACACACACTGTGTGTGTATATATATATATATATATATATATATATGAATATGTATATATTCATACACACACCTGTATATGTTAAAACACACAGGTATATGTATATATATACACACATACTGTATATACACATACACACATATCTCATACATATAGATAAACATATATCCATACACACATACATACACAGATATATACACACCCACAAACAATCATACATATGTTCAAACACACATGTATGTATATATACATACACACACACATATATATTCATACACACACCTGTATATGTTAAAACACACAAGTATATGTATATATACACACATACTGTATATACACATACATATCTCATATATACAGATAAACATATATCCATACACACATATAGATATACACACATATATGCACACATATATATGCACACATACGTATATGCACACACACATAGATATATATATTCTCATAAATACAGATAAACATATATCCATACACACATATAGATATACCCACATATGTACACACACACTGTATATACACATACACGCATATCTCATACATACAGATAAACATATATCCATACACACATATATACACACACACACTGTATATACACATACACACATATATACACACATACTGTATATACACATACACACATAGATATATATATTCTCATAAATACAGATAAACATATATCCATACACACATATAGATATACACACATATGTACACACACACTGTATATACACATACACGCATATCTCATACATACAGATAAACATATATCCATACACACATATATACACACACACACTGTATATACACATACACACATATATACACACATACTGTATATACACATACACACATAGATATATAAATTCTCATAAATACAGATAAACATATATCCATACACACATATAGATATACACACATTGATGCACACACACTTTTTTATATACAGATATATATAAACACGCACACATATAAGCACATCTGCACATGTATATACACACATATGGAGACATACACACACATTTGCACACACTTATACATACAAATTCTCATACATAAACATAGCATATATATATACATACTTACACATACATACACACATTGATATATCTATCCATATATGTGTTTGCGCCTCTGCGTCTGTCTCTGTCTCGGTTCTATGTGTATATGGGCATTGAATGTTTGCCATTCAATATTATATTATGTATATCTATATATATAAAAGAGTGATGGCATCACGGCGACCCACAAAACAACAAAACTACAGGCCCCCCAACCTCGAAATTTGACAACACAACCCATCATCCACGCCTCTAGGTTGATACAACAAAAAGAAAAGAAAAATAAAGTCCTAATTAGAGGGAGAGGAATAATTGTTTTTATCCAATTGCTGCCAAGCTCCACCCACTTGGTCTCCTAGCAACCTACTCAGCCCACCCAGCCTCTCAATAATAATAATAATAATAATAATAATAATAATAATAATAATAATAATAATACAATCCTAAGGTTAGCAGATACCCCTAAGGGTCATCCAGTTCAACTTCCTTCTACCATGCAGGAGGACACAATCCAATCACTCCTGACAGATGCCCATCCAATATCTGCACAATAATAATACACATTAAATCATAGCATCAGACAGTTAGGAGACACCCCTAAAGGCCATACAGTCCAACCCAATTCTGCCATGCAGGACACAATCCAAGCACTCCCAACTGATGGCCACCCAGCCTCTCAATACTACTAATAATAATAACAACATCATCATACAATCCTAAGGTTGGGAGTGATCATCCAGATCAACTTCCTTCTACCATGCAGGATGACACAATCCAAGCACTCCCAACAGATGGCCACCCAGCCTCTCATATTATTATTATTAATAATAATAATTATTATTATTAATAATAATAACAACATCATCATACAATCCTAAGGTTTGGAGTGATCATCCAGATCAACTTCCTTCGACCATGCAGGATGACACAATCCAAGCACTCCCAACAGATGGCCACCCAGCCTCTCATATTATTATTATTAATAATAATAATTATTATTAATAATAATAACAACATCATCATACAATCCTAAGGTTTGGAGTGATCGTCCAGATCAACTTCCTTCTACCATGCAGGATGACACAATCCAAGCACTCCCAACAGATGGCCACCCAGCCTCTCATATTATTATTATTAATAATTATTATTATTATTAATAATAATAACAACATCATCATACAATCCTAAGGTTGGGAGTGATCATCCAGATCAACTTCCTTCTACCATGCAGGATGACACAATCCAAGCACTCCTGACAGATGGCCACCCAGCCTCTCATATTATTAATAATAATTATTATTATTAATAATAACAACATCATCATACAATCCTAAGGTTGGGAGTGATCATCCAGATCAACTTCCTTCTACCATGCAGGATGACACAATCCAAGCACTCCCAACAGATGGCCATCCAGCCTCTCATATTATTATTATTAATAATAATTATTATTATTAATAATAATAACAACATCATCATACAATCCTAAGGTTTGGAGTGATCATCCAGATCAACTTCCTTCTACCATGCAGGATGACACAATCCAAGCACTCCCGACAGATGGCCATCCAGCCTCAACAAGTTCTCACCAACACCACAGCAAGTAATGTATATAATATAATGTATATAATGTGATCTGCCCCGAGTCTTCTTCGGGGTGAGAAAAAAGGGCGGAATATAAATACTGTAAATAAATAAATACATGAATGAAGTTGCGGGTAAATAAATAAATAAATGTCGGGGGGTTTGGAGCATGTGGGGGGGGGGTCTCGGAACGGGTGGAGTGACCCTTGTCTCCCCCCCTGTTTGCAGCCTTTTGCCGAGTGGTGCCAGCTGCCCCCCAAAGATGCGGCCAAGATGCCCGAGAGCGCCTGGAAACTGGCCTTCTACTCGGCCTCCTGGTCCTACAGCGCCTACCTGCTCTTCTTCGCCGGGTACCCCTTCTTCCACGACCCCCCCATGGTCTTCTTTGGTACGGTCTGCTTTTGTATTTGGGTGTGGGGTCACCCCGGACCCCCCTGTTTCCTTGTATCTGTGGTGTCAGTGCCCCCTTTTCATTAACATTACGAACCCCGTATCCGTGGTTTCGGTCCCCCCATTTCATTATGAATCCCATATCTATTTTATCGGTCCCCCATTTTATTATGAACCCCATATCCGTGGTTTCTGTCCCCCCATTTTATTATTAACCCCATATCCGTGGTTTCTGTCCCCCCATTTTATTATTAACCCCATATCCGTGGTTTCGGTCCCCCCATTTTATTATGAATCCCATATCTATTTTATCGGTCCCCCATTTTATTATGAACCCCATATCCGTGGTTTCTGTCCCCCCATTTTATTATTAACCCCATATCCGTGGTTTTGGTCCCCCCATTTTATTATGAATCCCATATCTATTTTATCGGTCCCCCATTTTATTATTAACCCCATATCCGTGGTTTCTGTCCCCCCATTTTATTATGAACCCCATATCCGTGGTTTCTGTCCCCCCATTTTATTATTAACCCCATATCCGTGGTTTCTGTCCCCCCATTTTATTATTAACCCCATATCCGTGGTTTCGGTCCCCCATTTTATTATGAATCCCATATCTATTTTATCGGTCCCCCATTTTATTATGAACCCCATATCCGTGATTTCGGTCCCCCCATTTCTTACTAACCCCATATCCATGGTTTCGGTCCCCCCATTTTATTATTAACCCCATATCTATTTTATCGGTCCCCCATTTTATTATGAGCCCCATATCCGTGGTTTCGGTCCCCCCATTTTATTATTAACCCCATATCTATTTTATCGGTCCCCCATTTTATTATGAGCCCCATATCCGTGGTTTCAATCCCCCCATTTTATTATTAACCCCATATCTATTTTATCGGTCCCCCATTTTATTATGAGCCCCATATCCGTGGTTTCTGTCCCCCCATTTTATTATTAACCCCATATCCATGGTTTCGGTCCCCCAATTTTATTATGAACCCCATATCCATAGTTTCGGCCCCCCCATTTTATTATTAACCCCATATCCGTGGTTTCGGTCCTCTCGTTTCATTATGAACCCCATATCCGTGGTTTCGGTCTCCCCAATTTTATTATGATCCCCATATCCATGGTATCGGTCCCTCGTTTCATTATTCACCCTGTATCTGTGGTATCGGTCCCCCCATTTTATTGTGAACGCCATATGCATTTTTATCGGTCCCCCCATTTCATCATGAACCCCATATCCATGTTATTGATCCCCCAGTTTCACTCACATTATGAACCCTGTATTGGTAATATCGGTCCCCTGTTTTATTATGAACCCCGTATCCATTGTTTCGGTCCCCGTTTCATTACGAACCCCGTATCCTTGGTATCGGCTTCCCGTTTTGTTTACATTGCGAACCCCGTATCCGCAGTATTGATACACTCTATTTCTTTTACATTGCGAACCCCGTATCCGCAGTATTGATACACTCTATTTCTTTTACATTGTGAACCCCGTATCCGCAGTATTGATACACTCCATTTCTTTTACATTGCGAACCCCGTATCCGCCCTATTGATACACTCCATTTCTTGTATATTACGAACCCCGTATCCGCGCTATTGAGACACTCCATTTCTTGTGTATTACGAACCCCGTATCCGCGCTATTGATACACTCCATTTCTTGTATATTACGAACCCCGTATCCGCGCTATTGATACACTCAATTTCTTGTATATTATGAACCCCGTATCCGCGCTATTGATACACTCCATTTCTTGTATATTACGAACCCCGTATCCGCGCTATTGATACACTCCATTTCTTGTATATTACGAACCCCGTATCCGCGCTATTGATACACTCAATTTCTTGTATATTATGAACCCTGTATCCGCGCTATTGATACACTCAATTTCTTGTATATTACGAACCCCGTATCCGCGCTATTGATACACTCAATTTCTTTTATATTATGAACCCTGTATCCGCGCTATTGAGACACTCCATTTCTTGTACATTACGAACTCCGTATCTGCGCTATTGATACACTCCATTACGAACCCTGTATCCACGGGTTCGTATATTACGAACCCTGTATCCACGGTATTGATACACTCCATTTCTTGTATATTACGAACCCCGTATCCGCGGTATTGATTCACTCCATTTCTTGTATATTACGAACCCCGTATCCATGGTATCGATACACTCCATTTCTTGTATATTACGAACCCCGTATCCGCGCTATTGATACACTCCATTTCTTGTATATTGCGTACCCCGTATCCATGGTATCGATACACTCCATTTCTTGTATATTACGAACTCCGTATCTGCGCTATTGATACACTCCATTTCTTGTATATTACGAACCCCGTATCCGCGCTATTGATACACTCAATTTCTTGTATATTATGAACCCCGTATCCGCGCTATTGATACACTCAATTTCTTGTATATTATGAACCCTGTATCCGCGCTATTGAGACACTCCATTTCTTGTATATTACGAACTCCGTATCTGCGCTATTGATACACTCCATTACGAACCCTGTATCCACGGGTTCGTATATTACGAACCCTGTATCCACGGTATTGATACACTCCATTTCTTGTATATTACGAACCCCGTATCCGCGCTATTGATTCACTCCATTTCTTCTACATTGCGAACCCCGTATCCGCGCTATCCGTGTCCTCCCATTTTGTTTATCGCCGTCCGACAAAATTTGTCACGAAATCGGGAATGTGTCCCCCACGGATTCGGACGTTGTCCGTGTCATTCCCCCCGAATTTTTCAACTCAACCCTCCGTCGTCTTGTCTCGCCCGGTTCTCCAGACTGGGTGGTGGGCGAGAAGGTGCCGACGGACATCGCCATGGCCTACCTGTTGCAGTGCAGCTTCTACGTCCACTCGCTCTACTCCACGCTCTACATGGACGTCTGGCGCAAGGACTCGGTGGTCATGCTCGTCCACCACGTGGTCACCCTCCTGCTGCTGGCCTTCTCCTACATTTTCAGGTAACGCTTTCCCTCCGTCCGAACTCGTTGTCGACATTAAGGCGGTGTTTGTCGAGCCCGTCTCGTTTGCCTTGTTAAGTCCTGGGTTCCGGATCGTTCCAGGTACCACAAGGTGGGGGTCCTGGTCATTTTCCTCCACGACATCAGCGACGTCCAGCTCGAGTTTACCAAGCTGAACGTCTACTTCAAGTACCGCGGCGGGGTCTACCACCGGCTCAACGACATCATCTCCAACGCCGGGTGCTTCTCCTTCGGCATCACCTGGCAAGTCGGACTCCGTGAGCTAAATAGGCCAATTCGGTTCTAAGTTCTATCCGTAGAAAGGATTAGCTGCTGGCCTCTAGATATGTACGTACGCAGTGCTCAGAGGCAGCCACAGGAGGGCAGTAAATAGATAGAAAGGATTAACTTCTTGCCTCTAGATATGTAGTATTAACGGGATAGAAAGGATTAGCTTCTTGCCTCTAGATATGTAGGATTAACGGGATAGAAAGTATTAGCTTCTTGCCTCTAGATATGTAGGATTAATGGGATAGAAAGGATTAGCTTCTTGCCTCTAGATATGTAGGATTAATGGGATAGAAAGGATTAGCTTCTTGCCTCTAGATATGTAGGATTAATGGGATAGAAAGGATTAGCTTCTTGCCTCTAGATATGTAGGATTAACGGGATAGAAAGGATTAGCTTCTTGCCTCTAGATATGTAGGATTAATGGGATAGAAAGTATTAGCTTCTTGCCTCTAGATATGTAGGATTAACGGGATAGAAAGGATTAGCTTCTTGCCTCTAGATATGTAGGATTAATGGGATAGAAAGGATTAGCTTCTGGCCTGTAGATATGTAGGATTAACAAGATAGATATGTAGGATTAACGAGATAGAAAGGATTAGCTGCTGGCTTCTAGATATGTAGGATTAATGAGATAGAAGGGATTCGCTTCTGGCCTGTAGATATGTAGGATTAACGAGATAGAAAGGATTAGTTTCTGGCCTCTAGATATGTAGGATTAATGGGATAGAAAGGATTAGCTTCTGCCTTCTAGATATGTAGGATTAACGTGATAGAAAGGATTAGCTTCTTGCCTCTAGATATGTAGGATTAACGAGATAGAAAGAATTAGCTTCTGGCTTCTAGCTATGTAAGATTAATGAGATAGTATTTGCTTCTGGCTTCTAGATATGTAGGATTAATAAAATAGAAAGGATTAGCTCCTGGTTTTAGATATGTAGGATTAATGAGATAGAAAGGATTGACTCCTGGCTTCTAGATATGTAGGATTAACAAGATAGAAAGGATTAGCCTCTGGCTTCTAGATATGTAGGATTAATGAGATAGACAGGACTAGCTTCTGGCTTTTAGATGTGTAGGATTAATGAGATAGAAAGGATTAGTTTCTGGCTTCTAGATATGTAGGATTAATGAGATAGAAAGGATTAGCTGCTGGCTTCTAGCTATGTAAGATTAATAAGATAGTATTTGCTTCTGGCTTCTAGGTATGTAGGATTAATGAGATAGAAAGGATTAACTCCTGGCTTCTAGATATGTAGGTTTAATGAGATAGAAAGGATTGACTTCTGGCCTTGAGATATGTATGTAAGCATTTCTTAAGGATGGCCACAAGGGGGCAGGAAATAGAAAGGATTCGCTTCTGACCTCTAGATATGTAGGATTAATGAGATAGAAAGGATTAGCTGCTGACCTCTAGGTATATATGTATGTAGTGCTCAAAGGTAGTCACAAGTGGGAAGTATAGAGACAGTATTTACAAGATAGAAAGGATTAGCTGCTGGTCCATAGATATGTAGGATTAATGAGATAGAAAGGATTAGCTGCTGGTCCATAGATATGTAGGATTAATGAGATAGAAAGGATTAGCTGCTAGCCTCGTGATATGTATGCATGCAGTTCTCAGAGGCAGTAAATAGATGGATTAGCTTCTGGCCTGTAGATATGTAGGATTAATGAGATAGAAAGGATTAGCTGCTGGTCCATAGATATGTAGGATTAATGAGATAGAAAGGATTAGCTGCTAGCCTCGTGATATGTATGCATGCAGTTCTCAGAGGGAGTAAATAGAAAGGATTAGCTTCTGGCCTGTAGATATGTAGGATTAATGAGATAGAAAGGATTAGCTGCTGGTCCATAGATATGTAGGATTAATGAGATAGAAAGGATTAGCTGCTAGCCTCGTGATATGTATGCATGCAGTTCTCAGAGGCAGTAAATAGAAAGGATTAGCTTCTGGCCTGTAGATATATAGGATTAATGAGATAGAAAGGATTAGCTGCTGGTCCATAGATATGTAGGATTAATGAGATAGAAAGGATTAGCTGCTGGTCCATAGATATGTAGGATTAATGAGATAGAAAGGATTAGCTGTTAGCCTCGTGATATGTATGCATGCAGTTCTCAGAGGGAGTAAATAGAAAGGATTAGCTTCTGGCCTGTAGATATGTAGGATTAATGAGATAGAAAGGATTAGCTTCTGGTCTCCAGATATGTATGTTATGCAGTGCTCAGGTGCGGCCACAAGAGGGCAGTCTAGAGATAGAAAGGATTAGCTTCTGGTCTCCAGATATGTAGTGCTTAGAGGTGACCACAAGAGGGCAGCCTAGAGATAGAAAGGATTAGCTTCTGGTCTCCAGATATGTAGTGCTTAGAGGTGACCACAAGAGGGCAGCCTAGAGATAGAAAGGATTAGCTTCTGGTCTCCAGATATGTAGTGCTTAGAGGTGACCACAGGAGGGCAGCCTAGAGATAGAAAGGATTAGCTTCTGGTCTCCAGATATGTAGTGCTTAGAGGTGACCACAGGAGGGCAGCCTAGAGATAGAAAGGATTAGCTTCTGGTCTCCAGATATGTAGTGCTTAGAGGTGACCACAGGAGGGCAGCCTAGAGATAGAAAGGATTAGCTTCTGGTCTCCAGATATGTAGTGCTTAGAGGTGACCACAGGAGGGCAGCCTAGAGATAGAAAGGATTAGCTTCTGGTCTCCAGATATGTAGTGCTTAGAGGTGACCACAGGAGGGCAGCCTAGAGATAGAAAGGATTAGCTTCTGGTCTCCAGATATGTAGTGCTTAGAGGTGACCACAGGAGGGCAGTCTAGAGATAGAAAGGATTAGCTTCTGGTCTCCAGATATGTAGTGCTTAGAGGTGACCACAGGAGGGCAGCCTAGAGATAGAAAGGATTAGCTTCTGGTCTCCAGATATGTAGTGCTTAGAGGTGACCACAGGAGGGCAGTCTAGAGATAGAAAGGATTAGCTTCTGGTCTCCAGATATGTAGTGCTTAGAGGTGACCACAGGAGGGCAGCCTAGAGATAGAAAGGATTAGCTTCTGGTCTCCAGATATGTAGTGCTTAGAGGTGACCACAGGAGGGCAGCCTAGAGATAGAAAGGATTAGCTTCTGGTCTCCAGATATGTAGTGCTTAGAGGTGACCACAGGAGGGCAGCCTAGAGATAGAAAGGATTAGCTTCTGGTCTCCAGATATGTAGTGCTTAGAGGTGACCACAGGAGGGCAGCCTAGAGATAGAAAGGATTAGCTTCTGGTCTCCAGATATGTAGTGCTTAGAGGTGACCACAAGAGGGCAGCCTAGAGATAGAAAGGATTAGCTTCTGGTCTCCAGATATGTAGTGCTTAGAGGTGACCACAAGAGGGCAGTCTAGAGATAGAAAGGATTAGCTTCTGGTCTCCAGATATGTAGTGCTTAGAGGTGACCACAAGAGGGCAGTCTAGAGATAGAAAGGATTAGCTTCTGGTCTCCAGATATGTAGTGCTTAGAGGTGACCACAAGAGGGCAGTCTAGAGATAGAAAGGATTAGCTTCTGGTCTCCAGATATGTAGTGCTTAGAGGTGACCACAGGAGGGCAGCCTAGAGATAGAAAGGATTAGCTTCTGGTTTCCAGATATGTATGTTATGCAGTGCTCAGGTGCGGCCACAAGAGGGCAGTCTAGAGATAGAAAGGATTAGCTTCTGGTCTCCAGATATGTATGTTATGCAGTGCTCAGGTGCGGCCACAAGAGGGCAGTCTAGAGATAGAAAGGATTAGCTTCTGGTCTCCAGATATGTAGTGCTTAGAGGTGACCACAAGAGGGCAGCCTAGAGATAGAAAGGATTAGCTTCTGGTCTCCAGATATGTAGTGCTTAGAGGTGACCACAAGAGGGCAGTCTAGAGATAGAAAGGATTAGCTTCTGGTCTCCAGATATGTAGTGCTTAGAGGTGACCACAAGAGGGCAGTCTAGAGATAGAAAGGATTAGCTTCTGGTCTCCAGATATGTAGTGCTTAGAGGTGACCACAAGAGGGCAGTCTAGAGATAGAAAGGATTAGCTTCTGGTCTCCAGATATGTAGTGCTTAGAGGTGACCACAAGAGGGCAGCCTAGAGATAGAAAGGATTAGCTTCTGGTTTCCAGATATGTATGTTATGCAGTGCTCAGGTGCGGCCACAAGAGGGCAGTCTAGAGATAGAAAGGATTAGCTTCTGGTCTCCAGATATGTATGTTATGCAGTGCTCAGGTGCGGCCACAAGAGGGCAGTCTAGAGATAGAAAGGATTAGCTTCTGGTTTCCAGATATGTATGTTATGCAGTGCTCAGGTGCGGCCACAGGAGGGCAGCCTAGAGATAGAAAGGATTAGCTTCTGGTCTCCAGATATGTAGTGCTTAGAGGTGACCACAGGAGGGCAGCCTAGAGATAGAAAGGATTAGCTTCTGGTCTCCAGATATGTAGTGCTTAGAGGTGACCACAGGAGGGCAGCCTAGAGATAGAAAGGATTAGCTTCTGGTCTCCAGATATGTAGTGCTTAGAGGTGACCACAGGAGGGCAGTCTAGAGATAGAAAGGATTAGCTTCTGGTCTCCAGATATGTAGTGCTTAGAGGTGACCACAGGAGGGCAGCCTAGAGATAGAAAGGATTAGCTTCTGGTCTCCAGATATGTAGTGCTTAGAGGTGACCACAAGAGGGCAGCCTAGAGATAGAAAGGATTAGCTTCTGGTCTCCAGATATGTAGTGCTTAGAGGTGACCACAAGAGGGCAGCCTAGAGATAGAAAGGATTAGCTTCTGGTCTCCAGATATGTAGTGCTTAGAGGTGACCACAAGAGGGCAGCCTAGAGATAGAAAGGATTAGCTTCTGGTCTCCAGATATGTAGTGCTTAGAGGTGACCACAAGAGGGCAGCCTAGAGATAGAAAGGATTAGCTTCTGGTCTCCAGATATGTAGTGCTTAGAGGTGACCACAAGAGGGCAGCCTAGAGATAGAAAGGATTAGCTTCTGGTCTCCAGATATGTAGTGCTTAGAGGTGACCACAGGAGGGCAGCCTAGAGATAGAAAGGATTAGCTTCTGGTCTCCAGATATGTAGTGCTTAGAGGTGACCACAAGAGGGCAGCCTAGAGATAGAAAGGATTAGCTTCTGGTCTCCAGATATGTAGTGCTTAGAGGTGACCACAGGAGGGCAGCCTAGAGATAGAAAGGATTAGCTTCTGGTTTCCAGATATGTATGTTATGCAGTGCTCAGGTGCGGCCACAAGAGGGCAGTCTAGAGATAGAAAGGATTAGCTTCTGGTCTCCAGATATGTAGTGCTTAGAGGTGACCACAGGAGGGCAGCCTAGAGATAGAAAGGATTAGCTTCCAGCTTCACCGTATGTTGTGCAGTGCTCAGAAGAGGGCAGTCCAGAGAGAGATGGTGGTCCTTGACGTGGTGCTTCCCTCTTCCTTGCTGGTCAGGTTCTGGTTCCGCCTCTACTGGTTCCCACTCAAGGTTCTCTACACCACGTGCCACACGTGCCTGCTGATCGCGCCCTTTGCCCCCTTCTACTTCTTCTTCAACGGCCTGCTCTTCCTCCTGACCTTGATGAACCTCTACTGGTTCCTGGTGAGTAGGACACCGCCCGATCCCTCCCGACAGATGGCCATCCTGCCCTGTGGAAAGAGGGCCAGCTCCTCCCTCCTGGAGGTCATTGCATATGTTATTATCATATATTATTTATATTATTACGTGCTGTTTTATTTATGGAATATATGTGTTAATATTCATTATGCATTATTATTTATTATATTATATTTATTATTATTTTATTATATTATTTATTATGTTATATTATATTATATGTTAATATATGCGGGACATTATTTATCATGTATTATATATTATTAATATTACATGCGGTTTTGTTTATGGAATATGAGATTACTTATATAATTTATAAGACATTGTAATATTTTATTTATATTATCTGCGGTTTGATTGATGGAATGTATATGTCATTGCATATGTTATTATCATATATTATTTATATTATTACGTGCTGTTTTATTTATGGAATATATGTGTTAATATTCATTATGCATTATTATTTATTATATTATATTTATTATTTTATTATATTATTTATTATGTTATATTATGTTATATGTTAATATATGCGGGACATTGTTATTTATCATGTATTATTATATATTATTAATATTACATGCAGTTTTGTTTATGGAATTATATTATTATATATTATTTAAATTACTTATGAGATATTAATTATATAATTTATAAGACATTGTAATATTTTATTTATTTTATCTGCGGTTTGATTAATGGAATGTGTATGTCATTGCATATGTTATTATAATATATTATTTATATTATTATGTGCTGTTATATTCCACAAATAATATTAATATATGCAGGACATTATCTATCATGTATTATTATATATTATTAATATTATAGCGGTTTTGTTTATGGAATATGAGTTATTATAATATAATATATTATTTAGAATTATTTATATTATTATGTGCTGTTATATTCCACAAATAATATTAATATATGCAGGACATTATTTATCATGTATTATTATATATTATTAATATTACATGCAGTTTTGTTTATGGAATACGAGTTGTTATTATAATATAATATATTATTTAGAATTTATAATTATTTATATTATTACGTGCTGTTATATTCCATAAATAATATTTATTATTATATATTAATTAATATATGCGTGACATTATTAATCATGTATAATTATATATTATTAATATTACATGTGTTTTTGTTTATGGAATATGAGTTATTACTTATTACAATATAATATATTATTTATATTACTTATGAGATATGAATTATTATATAATTTATAAGACATTGTAATATTTTATTTATATTATCTGCGGTTTGATTAATGGAATGTGTATGTCATTGCATATGTTATTATAATATATTATTTATATTATTATGTGCTGTTATATTCCACAAATAATATTAATATATGCAGGACATTATCTATCATGTATTATTATATATTATTAATATTATATGCGGTTTTGTTTATGGAATATGAGTTATTATAATATAATATATTATTTAGAATTATTTATATTATTACGTGCTGTTATATTCCACAAATAATACTTATTATTATATATTAATATATGCGGGACATTATTATTTATCATGTATTATTATAGATTATTAATATTACATGCGGTTTTGTTTATGGAATACGAGTTGTTATTATAATATAATATATTATTTAGAATTTATAATTATTTTTATTATTACGTGCTGTTATATTCCACAAATAATACTTATTATTATATATTAATATATGCGGGACATTATTATTTATCATGTATTATTATATATTATTAATATTACATGCAGTTTTGTTTATGGAATACGAGTTGTTATTATAATATAATATATTATTGATAATTTATAATTATTTATATTATTACGTGCTGTTATATTCCACAAATAATACTTATTATTATATATTAATATATGCGGGACATTATTATTTATCATGTATTATTATATATTATTAATATTACATGCGGTTTTGTTTATGGAATACGAGTTGTTATTATAATATAATATATTATTTAGAATTTATAATTATTTATATTATTACGTGCTGTTATATTCCACAAATAATACTTATTATTATATATTAATATATGCGGGACATTATTATTTGTCATGTATTATTATATATTATTAATATTACATGCGGTTTTGTTTATAGAATACGAGTTATTATAATATATTATTTAGAATTTAGAATTACTTATAATATATTATTTATAATTTATAATTACTTATAATTACTTATTATACATTATAATAGTATTATTATTATTAAAATTATATGTGTTTTCATTTGTGGAATATACAAGATATTACTTATTATTATATATTATAATATTATTTATATTATATTATTATACATGTGCTTTCATTTGTGGAATATACAAGATATTACATATAATATTATTTATATGTGCTTTCATTTGTGGAATATACAAGGTATTATTATTATATATTATTTATTTTATCATATTAATATTATTATATGTGTATTCATTTGTGCAATATCCAAAATAATACTTATTATAATATATGTGCTTTTGATTTATGCAATATCCAAGTTATTACTTATTATAATATAATATTTATATTATATGTGCTTTCATTTGTGCAATATCCAAGATATTATTATTATAATATATTATGTTATTTATATTATTATTATTGTTTTTAATGGGATTTTTTTTGCCTCTTTTCCGCAGTACATCGCCTTCTTCTTGGCGAAAGTCTTGTTGGGTCAAGTCCGGGAGGTGGACGATGTGCGAGAATACGACACGGCCGACGGCAGGAAGAAACTCTTCAAGGAGGGGTGAGTTCCCCCTTTTTGTGTCAAACATCGAGGTTGCGGGATCGTATTGGCCTCGTTCGCCGCCGCATCACGCTCTCGGCTCAGGTTCCATTCAGGGCCCGTTTTGGCGCCCGAACAGGGACGCGAGATTTATTACAATTTGTGTCTTTCCCAACCTGATGCTCTTCCTTCTTCCTCGTTTTTTCAGCCACCACTTGAAAAACGGGCTGGTGAAGGACAAGCGCCTATAGGCACCCAAAGGGGGCGGAGCCGGGCTGCCCCAGGCTCCGCCCCCGCGGCCCCCGATTGGCCGGGAAGAACCAGGAAGCGGAGCCGCGGGGGGAAAAAAGCACATGTTCCGTTTTTTTCCGCCGTTGCCGGGAAGGACTGCACTTTATTCAGATGGAGAGAGAGATTTTATTTTTTTGTCCGAGTGTTTTGGACTACAACTCCCACAATTCCTAACAGCCTGCCGGCTGTTAGGAATTGTGGGAGTTGCAGTCCAAAACACCCGGAGGGCCCAAGTTGGCCCGTGCCGGATATATTCTTCATTTTTTCCAAGGGGCCAAAATAATAATAATACTACGGCAGACCCTTGAAGCAAAAACAAAACGATATCTTCCCTCTGTATATCTTATCCAGTCAAAAGAATGGGTGGGTGAAGTGTCCCTCTGGGAAAATACTATGTTGTCTGCTGCTAGGTGAAGTGGCCCTTTTTTGTGGCTGGGTGGAGTGGCCCTCTGGGGAAATGCGACTTGGTTGTCTGTTGCCAGGTGAAGTGGCCCTCTGGGGAAATAATATGCGTTGTCTGCTGCTAGGTGAAGTGGCCCTCTGGGGAGATATGCATTGTCTGTTGCTAGGTGAGGTGGCCCTTTCTATTGCTCTGTGAAGTGGCCCTCTGGGGAAATGCGACTTGGTTGTCTGTTGCCAGGTGAAGTGGCCCTTTTTGTGGCTGGGTGAAGTGGGCCTCTGGGGAAACGCTATGTGTTGTTTGCTGCTAGGTAAAGTGGCCCTTTTTGTGGCTGGGTGGCCCTCTGGGGAAATGCGACTTGGTTCTCTGTTGCCAGGGGAAGTGGCCCTCTGGGGAAATGCTATGTGTTGTCTGTTGTTAGGTGAAGTGGCCCTTTTTGTGGCTGGGTGAAGTGGCCCTCTGGGAAAAAAATGCTATGTGTTGTTTGCTGCTAGGTAAAGTGGCTCTTTTTGTGGCTGGGTGGCCCTCTGGGGAAATGCGGCTTGGTTGTCAGGTGAAGTGGCCCTCTGGGAAAATCATGCTACGGGCTGTCTGTTGCCAGGTGAAGTGGCCCTCTGGGAAAATCATGCTACGGGCTGTCTTTTGCTAGGTGAGGTGGCCTTTTATGTGGCTGGGTGAAGTGGCCCTCTGGGGAAATGCTATGTGTTGTCTGCTGCTAGGTGAAGTGGCCCTTTTTTGTGGCCGGGTGGCCCTCTGGGGAAATGCGACTTGGTTGTCTGTTTTCAGGTGAAGTGGCCCTCTGGGAAAATCATGCTACGGGCTGTCTGTTGCTAGGTGAAGTGGCCCTCTGGGAAAATACTGTGGGTTTTCTGTTGCTGGGTGAGGTGGCCCTCTGGGAAAATGCAACTTGGTATGTCTGTTGCTAGGTGAAGTGGCCCGTTTGGGGCAACGCTACTTTTGACTTTTATATCATGTAAATGAATTTAGATTTGCCGGTCGATCAAAAGGGATTTTAAATTAATATATTTCCCTTGATTCCGACGGACGTGCACTGCATGCCTCTGCCATAGCCATCCCTAGATAGATACGTGTAGATGTCTGTAGGTATGACGGCCGGAGCCTTGCGCCTTGCGCCTTGCGTTTTGTTTATTTTTTCCTCTCCGCGACAACAACAACAACAACAACAACAACAACAACAACAACATGGGCCGAGGCTTTCGAGCCGGATTCCGCAAACAAAAGACAATTAAAGGGAAAGAATGTGTTTTCCTTTCTTTTATTTTGTAATCAAAAATAAAATTCGAAGCACCCACGTTGACGGGGCTGTCCGGCCATGTCCCGGAAGCATGCTCTCCTGACGTTTCTCCCACGTCTAGGGCAGAGGTGGTGAGGTCCGTTGGAAACGAGGCCAGTGGTGTTCGTGTGTGTGTGTGTATGTATATATATATGTATATCTGGAATGATGTCCAGTGTGAATGTTGCCTTGGGCCAGCTTGATTGGCACCGAACAGCCTTGCAGCTTCAAAGCCTGGCTGCTTCCTGCCTTGGGGATTGGGGGGGGGGCGGGGAATCCTGGGAACTAAAACTCCCAGAAATCCCCAGTCGGTTTACCCCGCTCTTAGGATTTCCGTGAGTTGGGAGGCCAAAAACTTATGCAATAAATGTGTCCCGTCCCCCCAGGCAGGGAGCAGCCAGGCTTTGAAGCTGCAAGGCCATTCGGTGCCAATCAAGCTGGCCAATGGAAACATTCCCACTTTCTTTCCACCCTGGACATCATTACACAGACACACCCACACATATATAATATATATAATAATATAATATAATATATATATAAAATAAAATAAAATAAAGTATTATATTATATTATATTATATTATATTATATTATATTATTATATATGCACTCCACTTGTTTCAGAGACCCTCACTGATTGACTTTGCAACTTCATGGCTTGCTAATCAAGCTGGCCTATATAAATAAAATAAAATATAA
This sequence comes from Anolis carolinensis, assembly GCF_035594765.1. NCBI lineage: Eukaryota > Metazoa > Chordata > Lepidosauria > Squamata > Anolidae > Anolis > Anolis carolinensis. Next base: position 33,386,844 of record NW_026943818.1, on the reverse strand, counting down.
TGAGAAAAGTATAGTAAAATAAAATGAGAAAATATAATATATATATATATACACACACACACACACACACACAATATAGTAAAATATAATGAGAAAAATATAGCAAAATACAATGAGAAAAATATATTATAAAATATTATATATATAGAAAAATATAGTAAAATAAAATGAGAAAAATATAGTAAAATACAATAAGAAAAATATAATATATAATAAAATATAATATATATGTAGAAAATACAGTAAAATAAAATGAGAAAAATATAGTAAAATACAATGAGAAAAATATAGTAAAATATAATGAGAAAAATATAGTAAAATAAAATGAGAAAATATAATATATATATATGTGTGTGTGTGTGTGTGTGTATAATATTTCCAACAGACCTCACAACCTCCGAGGATGCCTGCCATAGATGTGGGAGAAATGTCAGGAGAGCATGCTTCTCTTACCCGGAAAAAAAAACCAACAGCAAAATAAGGGAAATAAAATGGAGATAAATAAAACTGTATTAGAAAAAAATGTGCATTTTTTTAAAAAGTCAGTAAAATAAAATGAGAAAAATATCACAAAATAAAATGAGAAAAATATAGTAAAATAAAATGAGAACAATATAATGAAGTAAAATGAGAAAAATATAGTAAAATAAAATGAGAACAATATAAAATCAAATGAGAAAAATACGGTAAAATATGAGAAAAATATAATGAGAAAAATATAGTAAAATAAAATGAGAAAATATGGTAAAATCAAATGAGAAAAATATAGTATATGAAATATACTATATTAAAATATATAATACTGATAATACATTGTAATAAAATTATATATTAAATGTAATATTCCTAATCATATTACAATATAATTGATATAGTACAATATAGTAATTTAAAGCTAGTATTGTACTATGCTAATAATATAATGTACTTTATGTAAATATAATTTGTAAGCTGCTCTGAGTCCCCTTTGAGAAGGGCGGGATATAAATGTAGTAAATAAATAAATAAATAATAGTAAATAAAATGAGAAAAATACGGTAAAATATATTGAGAAAAATATAATAAAATAAAATGAGAAAAATATAGCGAAATATAATGAGAAAAATATAGTGAAATAAAATGAGAAAAAATAGTGAAATATAATGAGAAAATATAGTGAAATAAAATGAGAAAAAATCGTGAAATAAAATGATTTTAAAAATCGTGAAATAAAATGAGAAAAATATAGTAGAATATAATGAGAAAAATATAGTGAAATATAATGAGAAAAATAAAGTAAAATAAAATGAGAAAAATAGAGTAAAATAAAAAGAAAAATCGTGAAATTGAGAAAAATAGAGTAAAATAGAATGAGAAAAATAGAGTAAAATATATTGAGAAAAATATAGTAAAATAAAATGAGAAAAATATAGCGAAATATAATGAGAAAAATATAGTAAAATAAATTGAGAAAAATGTAAATTATAATGAGAAAAATATAGTAAAATATAATGAGAAAAATATAGTGAAATAAAATGAGAAAAATATAGTAAAATATATTGAGAAAAAAATTGTGAAATAAAATAAGAAAAAATATAGTAGAATAAAATGAGAAAAATATAGTAAAATATATTGAGAAAATTATAGTAAAATATATTGAGAAAAATACGGTAAAATATATTGAGAAAAATATAGTGAAATATAATGAGAAAAAAAGAGTAAAGTAAAATGAGAAAAATAGAATAAAATAAAAAGAGAAAAAATCGTGAAATAAAATGAGAAAAATATAGTAGAATATAATGAGAAAAATATTGTAAAATATATAGAGAAAAATATAATAAAATAAAATGAGGAAAATAAAAATACTGTAAAAGGTGGGAAATGCATTGATATGGGTGGGGAAAGGGTTAAACCCTCCCAGCTGCTTCCTGTTGAGGATCAAAGGGGGAGAGGTATTGTGATGGGCCCGGCCCCACGGAGCCTCCCACTTCCCTCCTTCCTCCTCTGGGTCAGGCAGCATCTTTCCTTCCTTCCTCGGCAAGGTCTTTCCAGGCCATGCGGCCCTGGCTGTTTTGCATGGTGGTGGTGGTGCTGGTGGTGGTCCTGGCCTTTCCGGGCCGGGCTTTGGGGGGCCCGGGGGGCTCCTTCCTCAGGGCTTTGGGCCTCCACGACCGGCCCCCTCGGCCCCACGGGAGAAGCCCCAACGCCAACGCGGAGGTGCCGCCTCTGCTCTGGAAGATCTTCCAAAGGAAAAGCCAAGAGAAGGAGGCCCCGGAGGACCACGCAGGAGGAGGAGGAGGATGCTGGATGGAGGAGCTCCACGCGCCCGGGAACATCCTCCGACGCTTCGCCGACCAAGGTAGAGAGAGATTTTTATATATTACATATAGAATAATATTCATCATTATTATTATATTTTTATTCATCATTACTCATTTATCATTATTATAATATTTATATATTATTGGCTTTATTCCTCATTATAATATTTTTATATTTATATATATTTATATTATTGGTTTCATTCATCATTTTATTTTTATATTTATATATTTTTATTGACTTCATTCTTTATTCCTCATTATTATATTTTTATTTTTACATTTTTATATTTATATATTTTAATTGGCTTCATTCTTTATTCCTCATTATTATATTTTTATTTTTACATTTATATATATATATATATTATTGGCTTCATTCCTCATTATTATATACACACACACACACACACATATATATATATATTATTGGCTTCATCGTCATATTTTTATATATATATTTATATATATATATTATTGGCTTCATTCATCATTATTATATTTTTATTTTTACATTTATATATATATATATTATTGGCTTCATTCCTCATTATTATATACACACACACACACACACACACACATATATATATATATATTATTGGCTTCATCGTCATATTTTTATATATATATTTATATATATATATTATTGGCTTCATTCATCATTATTATATTTTTATTTTTACATTTATATATATATATATATTATTGGCTTCATTCCTCATTATTATAATTATAATATATATATATATATATATATATTATTGGCTTCATCGTCATATTTTTATACATATATTTTTATATTTATATATTTTTATTGACTTCATTCTTTATTCCTCATTATTATATTTTTATTTTTACATTTTTATATTTATATATTTTAATTGGCTTCATTCTTTATTCCTCATTATTATATTTTTATTTTTACATTTATATATATATATATATTATTGGCTTCATTCCTCATTATTATATACACACACACACACACACATATATATATATATTATTGGCTTCATCGTCATATTTTTATATATATATTTATATATATATATTATTGGCTTCATTCATCATTATTATATTTTTATTTTTACATTTATATATATATATATTATTGGCTTCATTCCTCATTATTATATACACACACACACACACACACACACATATATATATATATATTATTGGCTTCATCGTCATATTTTTATATATATATTTATATATATATATTATTGGCTTCATTCATCATTATTATATTTTTATTTTTACATTTATATATATATATATATTATTGGCTTCATTCCTCATTATTATAATTATAATATATATATATATATATATATATATATTATTGGCTTCATCGTCATATTTTTATACATATATTTTTATATTTATATATTTTTATTGGCTTCATTCTTTATTCCTCATTATTATATTTTTATTTTTACATTTTTATATTTATATATTTTTATTGGCTTCATTCTTTATTCCTCATTATTATATTTTTATTTTTATATTTTTATATATATATATATTATTGGCTTCATTCCTCATTATTATATATACACACACACACACACATATATATATATATATTATTGGCTTCATCGTCATATTTTTATATATATATTTATATATATATATTATTGGCTTCATTCATCATTATTATATTTTTATTTTTACATTTATATATATATATATATTATTGGCTTCATTCCTCATTATTATATACACACACACACACACACACACACATATATATATATATATATTATTGGCTTCATCGTCATATTTTTATACATATATTTTTATATATATTATTGGTTTCATTCATCGTTACTATATTTTTATATTTATATATTTTTATTGGCTTCATTCTTTATTCCTCATTATTATATTTTTATTTTTACATTTTTATATATATATATATTGGCTTCATTCATCATTATTATATACACACACACACACACACACACACACATATATATATATATATTATTGGCTTCATTCATCATTATTATATTTTTATTTTTATATTTATATATTTTTATTGGCTTCATTCTTTATTCCTCATTGTTATATTTTTATTTTTACATTTATATATATATTTTATTGGCTTCATTCCTCATTATTTATATATATATATATATATATATATATATATATATATATATATATATATAAAAATAAATAAATAAATTGGCTTCATCATCATTATAATATTTTTATATTTATATTTGTATATTTTTATTGGCTTCCTAATTTATATATATACACAGTACTCACTTATCCAAGTTAAACGGGCCGGCAGAAGCTTGGATAAGCAAATATCTTGGATAATAAGGAGGGATTAAGGAAAAGCCTATTAAACATCAAATTAGGTTATGATTTTATAAATTAAGCACCAAAACATCATGTTATACAACAAATTTGATAGAAAAAGTAGTTCATTATGCAGTAATGCTATGTAGTAATTACTATATTTATGAATTTAGCACCAAAATATCACGATATATTGAAAACATTGATTACAAAAATGGCTTGGATAATCCAGAGGCTTGGATAAGCGAGGCTTGGATAAGTGAGACTCTACAGTATTTATATTATTTTATATATTTTTATATTATTTTATATATTTTATATTGTATATATATATATATACACACACACACACTATTGTCGTAGTTAATTCATTTTAATTTTTGAGGATGTTTCTATGTTTATTTATATTTTATATTATTTTATATATTTAATATTTTTATATTATATATATATATATATACACACACACACACTATTCGCTTCATTCGTCATTATTATATTTTTGTTTGTTTTATAATATTCTTTACACTTTTTATTTTAGCCGGTTTATTGTCATAGTTAATTCATTTTAATTTTTGAGGATATTTCTATATTATGTTTATATTTTATATTTTTATATTGTATGTGTGTGTGTGTGTGTATATATATATATATATATACACACACGCACACACACTATTCGCTTCATTCGTCATTATTATATTTTTGTTTGTTTTATAATATTCTTTACACTTTTTATTTTAGCCAGTTTATTGTCGTAGTTAATTCATTTTAATTTTTGAGGATATTTCTATATTGTTTATATTTTATATTTTTATATTATTTTATATATTTTGTATTGTATATATATATATATACACACACACACACACTATTGTCGTAATTAATTGTCGTAGTTAATTCATTTTAATTTTTGAGGATATTTCTATATTATGTTTATTTATATTTTTAAATATTTTAGGCATTTGGTTGCAATGTGTAGATAAATATATATTTTCCATTGGCCTCACTCGTCATTATTATAATATTTTATTTATTTTAGAATATTCTTTACACTTTTTATTTTATTGTCATAGTTGCTTTATTTTATTTTATTTTTTGAGGATATTTTTAAATATATATTAGTATATAGCCTATATATAAATCATGTTTTTTTTTAAATTTTTAAATATTTTAGCCATTTGGTTGCAATGTGTAAATAAATATATATCCCATTGGCTTCATTTGTCATTATTATAACATTTTTATTTATTTTAGAATATTCTTTACACTTTTTATTTTATTGTCGTAGTTGCTTTATTTTATTTTTGAGGATTTTTTTAAAATATTAGTATACAACTTTTATATGTAAATATTTTCTTTTAATTTTTAAGGAATATTTTTTAAAATGTTTTAGCCATTTGGTTGTAATGTGTAAATAAATATATATCCCATTGGCTTCATTTGTCATTATTATAACATTTTTATTTATTTTAGAATATTCTTTACACTTTTTATTTTATTGTCGTAGTTGCTTTATTTTATTTTTGAGGATATTTTAAAAAATATTAATATACAACCTTTATATGTCAATATTTTCTTTTAATTTTTAAGGAATATTTTTTAAATATTTTAGCTATTTGGTTGTAAGGTGTAAATAAATATATATTGGACTCATTCGTCATGATTATAATATTTTATTTATTTTAGAATATTCTTTACACTTTTCATTTTATTTTTGAGGATATTTTTTTTAAAATGTGTAATTATTTTTTAAAGGAATATTTTTAAATATTTTTTAAATTTTAAATATTTTAGCCATTTGGTTGTAATGTGTAAATAAATAGTATTTTGATGGATTTATTGATTTTGGAAATGTTACAATACCAGAAAAATAAAAAAATCTAATCATCGTGGAGTCTCCGCTCGGGAAGAGAAATAAAGGTTTGTGTGTTGTGGTCTGAATGATTTCATTTCAAAATAATATTTTTCAAAGTTTTATTTCAAGCCATTTCATTTATTGTTATGAGAAACATTGCGTCTTAGACGGTGGAGCCTCTTCTGCAGGTTTCCCAGCCGGATGGCCATCTGTCGGGAGGGATTAGGATTAGTAGGATGGACTGGGTGGGCCTTGGGGTCCCCTCAGTTTGGGTCCAAGGTGACATCTATCGATCTATCTATCCATCTGTCCGTCTGATTCATATATCTTTCATCTTCCTGTCTGTCTATTTATCCATCTGTTTTGATTGACAGATATCCGGATAGATCTCCTTATCTATCTGTCTGTCCTTCCATCCATCTATCCATCTATCCATCTATCCATCTATCCATCTATCCATCTATCTATCTATCTATCTATCTGTCCGTCCGTCCAATTCACATATCTTTCTTCTTCGTATCTATCTATCTATCTATCTATCTATCTATCTATCTATCTATCTATCTATCTATCTATCCATCCATCCATCCATCCATCCATCCATCTATCATCCATCCATCCATCCATCTATCTATCATCCATCCATCCATCCATCCATCCATCTATCATCCATCCATCCATCCATCCATCCATCTATCTATCATCCATCCATCCATCCATCCATCCATCTATCATCCATCCATCCATCCATCCATCCATCCATCTATCTATCATCCATCCATCCATCCATCCATCCATCTATCATCCATCCGTCCGTCCGTCCGTCCGTCCGTCCGTCCGTCCGTCCAATTCACATATCTTTCTTCTTCGTATCTATCCATCTATCTATCTCTCTATCTCTCTATCTATCTATCTGTCTGTCTGTCTGTCTGTCCGTCCGTCCGTCCGTCCGTCCGTCCGTCCAATTCACATATCTTTCTTCTTCGTATCTATCCATCTCTCTATCTCTCTATCTATCTGTCTGTCTGTCTGTCTGTCTGTCTGTCTGTCTGTCTGTCCGTCCGTCCGTCCGTCCGTCCGTCCAATTCACATATCTTTCTTCTTCGTATCTATCCATCTCTCTATCTCTCTATCTCTCTATCTGTCTGTCTGTCTGTCTGTCTGTCTGTCTGTCCGTCCGTCCGTCCGTCCGTCCGTCCAATTCACATATCTTTCTTCTTCGTATCTATCCATCTCTCTATCTCTCTATCTCTCTATCTGTCTGTCTGTCTGTCTGTCTGTCTGTCTGTCTGTCCGTCCGTCCGTCCGTCCGTCCGTCCGTCCAATTCACATATCTTTCTTCTTCGTATCTATCCATCTCTCTATCTCTCTATCTCTCTATCTCTCTATCTATCTATCTAGATACCTATCCATCCAGATATCTCTATCCATCCATCCATCCATCCAAATATCTATCCATCTAGCTATCTGTCCTTCCATCCATCTATCCATCTATCTATCTATCCGTCTGATTCATATATCTTTCTTCTATCTATCTATCTATCTATCCATCCATCCATCCATCCATCCATCAATCTATCTAGATGGACAGATATCCAGATAGATCTCCGTATCTATCTAGATAGCCATCCATCCAGATATCTCTATCTATCTATCTATCTATCTATCTATCTATCTATCTATCTATCTATCTATCTATCCGTCTGATTCATATATCTTTCTTCTTCCTACCTACCTACCTACCTACCTACCTACCTACCTGTCTGTCTGTCTATCTATCTATCTATCTATCTATCTATCCATCCATCCATCCATCCATCAATCTATCTAGATGGACAGATGTCCAGATAGATCTCCTTATCTATCTAGATAGCCATCCATCCAGATCTATCTATCTATCTATCTATCTATCTATCTATCTATCTATCTATTTCCATCCATCTGTCCGTCTGATTGATGTATCTTTCTTCTTCGTATCTATCTATCTGGATGGACAGATATCCAGATAGATCTTATCTATCTAGATCTCTCTCCATCCATCCATCCATCCCAATATCTATCTATCTATCTATCTATCTATCTATCTATCTATCTATCTATCTATCTATCTATCTATCCATCCATCCATCCATCCATCTGATTCATATATCTTTCATCTTCCTATCCATCTATTTATCCATCTGTCTGGATGGGCAGATATCCAGATAGATCTCCTTATCTATCTAGATACCCATCCATCCAGATATCTCTATCTATCCATCCATCAAAATATCTATTTATCTATGAAAACTACATCTATCTGTTCAGATCTTATCTATCCATCTAGCTATCTGTCCTTCCATCCATCAAGTCATCTATCTATCTGTCTGTCTGTTTGATTCATATATCTTTCTTCTTCGTATCTATCTATCTATCTTATCTATCCATCCATCCATCCATCTATCTGGATGGATAGTTATCCATCCATCTATCTGGATGGATAGTTATCCATCCATATCTCTATCTATCTATCTATCTATCTATCTATCTATCTATCTATCTATCTATCTATCTATCTATCCATCCATCCATCCATCCATCCATCCACCCACCCAGAGGGATGGATGGATGGTAGGTATCTCGATGGATAGATATATATTCATATATCTCCTTATCTATCTAGATAGCCATCCATCCAGATCTATCTATCTATGAAAACTACATCTATCTGTTCAGATCATATCTATCCATCTAGCTATCTGTCCTTCCATCCATCAAGCCATCCATCCATCCTTATTGATATCTATTTATCTATCTATCTGTCTGTCTGTCTGTCTGTCTGATTCATATATCTTTCTTCTTCGTATCTATCTATGTATCTATCTGGATGGCTAGATATCCATTTATATCTCTCTGTATGTATTTATTCAGATAGCTATCCATCCAACTGTCCATCCATCCATTCATATATCTCTCTTTCTTTCTGACTGTCTGTCTATCTATCTATCTATCCACCCAGATGGATGGTATCTGGATGGATATACATCCATATCTCTCCTTAGCTATCCATCCAACTATCTATCAATTCATCTGTCTGTCTGTCTGTCTGTATGTATAGGTAGTTGGATGGATAGTTAGCTATCCAACTGGACGGACGGACACACAGATGGATATCCATCCATATATCTCCCTATTTATCTATCTAGCTGGATATCCACCTACCTACCTACCCATCCATTTATTTATTTTTATTAATTTATTTGCGACACTTATATCCCGCCCTGCTCACCCCAAAGGGATCTATCCACCCATCCATATATCTATCTTATCTACCCACCCAGATAGATAGACAGACAGACAGATATATGGATGGATATCCATCCATGTCTCTCCCTATTTATCTATCTATCTATCTATCTATCTATCTATCTATCTATCTATCTATCTATCTATCTATCTATCTATCTATCCAACTACCTATCCATCCATTCATCCATATATCTATTTGTCTGTCTATCTATCTACCCACCCACCCGGATAGATAGATAGACAGACAGACAGACAGATATGGATGGATATCCATCCATGTCTCTCTCTATCTATCTATCTATCTATCTATCTATCTATCTATCTATCTATCTATCTATCTATCTATCTATCTATCTATTTATCTATCTATCCATCCACCTATCCATCCATATATCTGTCTGTCTGTCTATCTACCCACCCAGATAGATAGATAGACAGACAGACAGACAGATATGGATGGATATCCATCCATGTCTCTCTCTCTCTATCTATCTATCTATCTATCTATCTATCTATCTATCTATCTATCTATCTATCTATTTATCTATCTATCCATCCACCTATCCATCCATATATCTGTCTGTCTGTCTATCTACCCACCCGGATAGATAGATAGACAGACAGACAGACAGATATATGGATGGATATCCATCCATGTCTCTCCCTATCTATCTATCTATCTATCTATCTATCTATCTATCTATCTATCTATCTATCTACCTATCTATCTATTTATCTATCTATCCATCCACCTATCCATCCATATATCTGTCTGTCTGTCTATCTACCCACTCGGATAGATAGATAGACAGACAGACAGACAGATATATGGATGGATATCCATCCATGTCTCTCCCTATCTATCTATCTATCTATCTATCTATCTATCTATCTACCTATCTATCTATTTATCTATCTATCCATCCACCTATCCATCCATATATCTGTCTGTCTGTCTATCTACCCACTCGGATAGATAGATAGACAGACAGACAGACAGATATATGGATGGATATCCATCCATGTCTCTCCCTATCTATCTATCTATCTATCTATCTATCTATCTATCTATCTATTTATCTATCTATCCATCCACCTATCCATCCATATATCTGTCTGTCTGTCTATCTACCCACCCGGATAGATAGATAGACAGACAGACAGACAGATATGGATGGATATCCATCCATGTCTCTCTCTCTCTCTCTATCTATCTATCTATCTATCTATCTATCTATCTATCTATCTATCTATCTATCTATCTATTTATCTATCTATCCATCCACCTATCCATCCATATATCTGTCTGTCTGTCCATCTACCCACCCGGATAGATAGATAGACAGACAGACAGACAGATATATGGATGGATATCCATCCATGTCTCTCCCTCTCTATCTCTCTATCTATCTATCTATCCATCCAACTACCTATCCATCCATTCATCCATATATCTATTTGTCTGTCTATCTATCTATCTACCCACCCAGATAGACAGACAGACAGACAGATATATGGATGGCTATCCATCCATGTCTCTCCCTATTTATCTATTTATCTATTTATCTATCTATCTATCTATCGATCTATCGATCTATCGATCTATCTATCTATCTATCTATCTATCTATCTATCCATCCATCCATCCATCCATATATCTCCCTTTTTATCTGTCTATCTATCTGTCTATCTATCTATCCATCCAACTACCTATCCATCCATTCATCCATATATCTATTTGTCTGTCTATCTATCCATCTACCCACCCGGATAGATAGACAGACAGACAGACAGACATATATGGATGGATATCCATCCATGTCTCTCCCTATCTATCTATCTATCTATCTATCTATCTATCTATCTATCTATCTATCTATCTATCCATCCACCTATCCATCCATATATCTGTCTGTCTGTCTATCTACCCACCCGGATAGATAGATAGACAGACAGACAGACAGATATATGGATGGATATCCATCCATGTCTCTCCCTATCTATCTATCTATCTATCTATCTATCTATCTATCTATCTATCTATCTATCTATTTATCTATCTATCCATCCACCTATCCATCCATATATCTGTCTGTCTGTCTGTCTATCTACCCACCCGGATAGATAGACAGACAGACAGACAGACAGATATATGGATGGATATCCATCCATGTCTCTCCCTATCTATCTATCTATCTATCTATCTATCTATCTATCTATCTATCTATCTATCTATCTATCTATCCATCCACCTATCCATCCATATATCTGTCTGTCTGTCTATCTACCCACCCGGATAGATAGACAGACAGACAGACAGACAGATATATGGATGGATATCCATCCATGTCTCTCCCTATCTATCTATCTATCTATCTATCTATCTATCTATCTATCTATCTATCTATCTATCTATCTATCTATTTATCTATCTATCCATCCACCTATCCATCCATATATCTGTCTGTCTGTCTATCTACCCACCCGGATAGATAGATAGACAGACAGACAGACAGATATATGGATGGATATCCATCCATGTCTCTCCCTCTCTATCTCTCTATCTATCTATCTATCCATCCAACTACCTATCCATCCATTCATCCATATATCTATTTGTCTGTCTATCTATCTATCTACCCACCCAGATAGACAGACAGACAGACAGATATATGGATGGCTATCCATCCATGTCTCTCCCTATTTATCTATTTATCTATCTATCTATCTATCTATCCATCCATCCATCCATCCATCCATCCAACTACCTATCCATCCATCCATCCATATATCTCCCTTTTTATCTGTCTATCTATCTATCTGTCTATCTATCTATCTATCTGTCTATCTATCCATCCAACTACCTATCCATCCATCCATCCATCCATATATCTCCCTTTTTATCTGTCTATCTATCTGTCTATCTATCTATCCATCCAACTACCTATCCATCCATTCATCCATATATCTATTTGTCTGTCTATCTATACATCTACCCACCCGGATAGATAGACAGACAGACAGACAGATATATGGATGGATATCCATCCATGTCTCTCCCTATTTATCTATCTATCCGTCCAACTGTCTACTGATCTATTCTTCCATCTATATATCTAGCCATCCAAATATCTGTCCATTGATTCATATATCTTTCTATCAGTCTGTCTGTCCATCCGTCCACCCACCTACTCATCCAGATAGATATCTGGTTGGATGGATATCTATTTATCCATCTATCTGGATGGATGGGTAGGTAGTTGGATAGATATCTATCCATCGATAAAGATAGATTGATAAAATACATGGATAGATATTTGGTATGTATGTATGGATAGAAAGATATATGAATGGATGGATAGATATCTGTCCATCTATTCATCTATGTTTCTATCTATCCATGTATTTTATCAATCTATCTTTATCGATCCATCCAGATATCTATCCATGTCTGTCTTGTCTATCTAGATAAGGCTATCTAGATAGATAAGGAGAGATATGATGCATATCCATCCATCCAGATGTCTATCATCTATCTATATCTAATCAATCTGGGAGGATGGATAGATAGATACATGAATCGATGGACAGATAGGTATTTGGATGGATGGATAGCTATCTGTCCATTGATTCATATATCTTTCTGTCTATCATCCACCCACCCAGATAGATAGATATCTGGATGGATGGATATCAATCTATATTATCTATCTATCTATCTATCTATCTATCTATCCATATCTATCTATCTATCTATCTATCTATCTATCTATCTATCTATCTCTATCCATCCATATCTATCTATCTATCTATCTATCTCTCTCTCTCTCTCTATCTATCTCTCTCTCTATCTATCTCTCTCTCTATCTATCTATCTCTCTATCCATCCATATCTATCTATCTATCTATCTATCTATCTATCTATCTATCTATCTATCTCTCTCTCTATCTCTCTCTCTATCCATCCATATCTATCTATCTATCTATCTATCTATCTATCTATCTATCTATCTATCTATCTATCTCTCTCTCTATCTATCTCTCTATCCATCCATATCTATCTATCTATCTATCTATCTATCTATCTATCTATCTATCCATATCTATCTATCTATCTATCTATCTATCTATCTATCTCTATCCATCCATATCTATCTATCTATCTATCTATCTATCTATCTATCTATCTATCTATCTATCTATCTATCTATTTATCCATCCATCCATCCATCCATCTATTTATCTATCTATCTATCTATCTATCTATCTATCTATCTATCTATCTATCTATCTATCTATCTATCTATTTATCTATCTATCTATTTATTTATCTATCTATCTATCTATCTATCTATCTATCTATCTCTCTCTCTCTCTATCTATCTCTCTATCCATCCATATCTATCTATCTATCTATCTATCTATCTATCTTTCTATCTCTCTATCCATCCATATCTATCTATCTATCTATCTATCTATCTATCTATCTATCTATCTATCTATCTTTCTATCTCTCTATCCATCCATATCTATCTATCTATCTATCTATCTATCTATCTATCTATCTATCTCTCTATCCATCCATATCTATCTATCTATCTATCTATCTATCTATCTATCTCTCTCTCTCTCTCTCTATCCATCCATCCATCCATCCATATCTATCTATCTATCTATCTATCTATCTATCTATCTATCTATCTATCTATCTATCTATCTATCTTTCTATCTCTCTATCCATCCATATCTATCTATCTATCTATCTATCTATCTATCTATCTATCTTTCTATCTCTCTATCCATCCATATCTATCTATCTATCTATCTATCTATCTATCTATCTATCTATCTTTCTATCTCTCTATCCATCCATATCTATCTATCTATCTATCTATCTATCTATCTATCTATCTATCTATCTTTCTATCTCTCTATCCATCCATATCTATCTATCTATCTATCTATCTATCTATCTATCTATCTATCTATCTTTCTATCTCTCTATCCATCCATATCTATCTATCTATCTATCTATCTATCTATCTATCTATCTATCTATCTATCTCTCTCTCTCTCTCTCTCTATCCATCCATCCATCCATCCATATCTATCTATCTATCTATCTCTCTCTCTCTCTCTCTATCCATCCATCCATCCATCCATATCTATCAATCTATCAATCTATCAATCTATCAATCTATCTATCTATCTATCTATCTATCTATCCATGCATCTATCTGTCCATGCATCTATCTGTCCATCCATCCATTCGTCTGTCTGTCCATCCATCTCTCTGTCTGTCTATCTATCTTCTTCCTTCCTTCCGACCTTCCTGTATCTATCAATCAATCAATCATCTATCTATCTTCTCTATCTATCTATCCATCCATCCATCTCTCTCCCTATTTATTTATTTATCTATCTAGATAGCTATCTATCCATCCAACTATCTACCAATCTATCCTTCCATCTATATATCTATCCATCTATTCATTTTTCTATCTATCTATCTGTCCATCCATCTGCCCACCCATCCAGATAGATACCTGGTTGGATAGATATCTATCCATTGATAAAGATAAATAAATACATGGATAGATATTTGGATGGATAGGTAGTTGGATAGATATCTATCCATCCATTCATATATGTTTCTATCCATCCATCTATATATCTATCCATGTATTTTATCTATCTGTATCGATTCATCCAGATACCTATCCATAGGTCTATCTATATATCTATCCATAGGTCTATCTATCTATAGGTCTGTCTTCTCTGTCTTATATGGATAGACAAGACAGGCCTATAGATAGACAGACATATGGATAGATATATAGACAAGACATATGGATAGATAAGACAGACATATGGATAGACATGGATAGATGTCTGTCTTGTCTATCCATATGTCTGTCTGTCTTATCTATCCATGTGTCTGCCTATCTATAGGTCTGTCTTGTCTATCTATCCATGTCTGTCTTCTCTGTCTTATATGGATAGAAGATAGACAGACATGGACAGATGGACAAGACAGACCTATAGATAGATAGACATATAGATGTCTGGATAGATGTCTGTCTTGTCTATCCATATGTCTTGTCTATCCATACGTTTCTCTCTATATAATCTATCCATATGTCTATCTATCTATAGGTCTGTCTTGTCTATCTATCCATGTCTGTCTATCTTCTATCCATATAAGACAGAGAAGACAGACATGGATAGATAGACAAGACAGACCTATAGATAGATAGACATATGGATAGATTATATAGAGAGAAACGTATGGATAGACAAGACATATGGATAGATAGACAAGACAGAGATATGGATAGACAAGACAGACATCTATCCATATGTCTGTCTTCTCTGTCTTATCTATCCATGTCTGTCTTGTCTATCCATATGTCTTGTCTATCCATACGTTTGTCTATATATAATCTATCCATATGTCTGTCTGTCTGTCAGACCCCTAACTCCTCCTGTGCCCCCCACTTGTAGAGATGCTTTTGTGGGGGGAAAGTGTCTTGGAACAGAGGAAATAGGGCCATAATCCATGGAAATTATTTTTATTATCCGCCTGCAAGAGACCTGGTTCTCATGCTGAGTGTTGCTTCTTTTCCAGGTGGCCCCGCCCACCCTCGGGCGCCCCCCGTCTGCCTCCGGAAGCGCCTCTACTT
Organism: Anolis carolinensis; assembly: GCF_035594765.1. NCBI lineage: Eukaryota > Metazoa > Chordata > Lepidosauria > Squamata > Anolidae > Anolis > Anolis carolinensis. The sequence goes on along the minus strand of NW_026943818.1, from coordinate 33,370,396 downwards.
CAACGTCTCCGCCTTGGAGGCGGGCGAGAGGGTGACGGCGGCCCGGCTGGAGCTCCGCTTTGGGCAGAACCTCTACCGGGCGGCCTCCACCTCGGGCCCCTTCGACCTGCGGCTCTTCCGGGTGACCCGGGCGTCTCTGGCGGGGATGTCAGCCCACAACCGCCGGGCCGTGCTCTCGCAGTCCTTTCTCCACGTCCACAAGTCCTTCTCCTTTGACGTGACCCCGGTGGCGGGTGACTGGCGGACGCCGTCCCGGAACTTGGGACTTGTCCTGGAGATCGGCGCCCGCGACTGCTCCGGCCTGGACTCCTTCCGGGAGGCCTCGCTCTTCGTGGTCTCGCTCTCGCGCTGCCGGAGCCCCCGGAAGAAGCGCGGCGCTTACTACGTCCCGCCGGCCGGCGCTGCCAACGTCTGCAAGCCGCGTGGGCTCTACATCGGCTTTGGCGACGTGGGCTGGGAGAACTGGATCATCGCCCCGCAGGGCTACCAGGCCAACTACTGCCTGGGCGAGTGCCCCTTCCCGCTGACCGAGGAGCTCAACGGCACCAACCACGCCATCCTCCAGACCATCGTCCACTCCCTGGACCCCCGGGGCACCCCCCAGCCCTGCTGCGTCCCTGTCCGCCTCTCGCCCATCTCCATCCTCTACTACGACAACGACGACAACGTGGTGCTGCGGCACTACGAGGACATGGTGGTGGACGAGTGCGGGTGCCGCTAGGACCGGAACGGGCAAACTTCAGCCCTCCGGGTGTTTTGGACTTCAACTCCCACAATTCCTAACAGCCTACCGGCTGTTAGGAATTGTGGGAGTTGAAGTCCAAAACACCCGGAGGGTTGAAGTTTGCCAGGCGCAAGGCTCCTGTTCGTGCGCCAAAACAGGATTTGCAGTTTTAAAATATCAATGTTTTAACTCAATAAATAAAAGAGATGCTATGGCTGCCTTGTCTGTTTCTTGATTCATGTTTCATTACCTATATCTTACCTGTCCCACCCACCCCGGACCCCTATGTATATCTATCTTACCTGTCCCACCCACCCCGGGCTCCTATGTATATCTATCTTACCTGTCCCACCCACCCCGGACCCCTATGTATATCTATCTTACCTGTCCCACCCACCCCGGACTCCTATGTATATCTATCTTACCTGTCCCACCCACCCCGGACTCCTATGTATATCTATCTTACCTGTCCCACCCACCCCGGACCCCTATGTATATCTATCTTACCTGTCCCACCCACCCCGGACTCCTATGTATATCTATCTTACCTGTCCCACCCACCCCGGACCCCTATGTATATCTATCTTACCTGTCCCACCCACCCTGGACTCCTATGTATATCTATCTTACCTGTCCCACCCACCCCGGACTCCTATGTATATCTATCTTATGTATATCTATCTTACCTGTCCCACCCACCCCAGACTTTTATGTATATCTATCTTATGTATATCTATCTTACCTGTCCCACCCACCCCGGACTCCTATGTATATCTATCTTACCTGTCCCACCCACCCCGGACCACGATGTATATCTATCTTATGTATATCTATCTTACGTATATCTATCTTACCTGTCCCACCCACCCTGGACTCCTATGTATATCTATCTTACCTGTCCCACCCACCCCGGACTCCTATGTATATCTATCTTATGTATATCTATCTTATGTATATCTATCTTACCTGTCCCACCCACCCCGGACCCCTATGTATATCTATCTTATGTATATCTATCTTACCTGTCCCACCCACCCTGGACTCCTATGTATATCTATCTTACCTGTCCCACCCACCCCGGACTCCTATGTATATCTATCTTATGTATATCTATCTTACCTGTCCCACCCACCCCAGACTTTTATGTATATCTATCTTATGTATATCTATCTTATGTATATCTATCTTACCTGTCCCACCCACCCCGGACCACTATGTATATCTATCTTATGTATATCTATCTTATGTATATCTATCTTATGTATATCTATCTTACCTGTCCCACCCACCCCGGACCACTATGTATATCTATCTTATGTATATCTATCTTATGTATATCTATCTTACCTGTCCCACCCACCCCGGACCCCTATGTATATCTATCTTATGTATATCTATCTTACCTGTCCCACCCACCCCGGACTCCTATGTATATCTATCTTATGTATATCTATCTTATGTATATCTATCTTACCTGTCCCACCCACCCCGGACCACTATGTATATCTATCTTATGTATATCTATCTTACCTGTCCCACCCACCCCAGACTTTTATGTATATCTATCTTATGTATATCTATCTTATGTATATCTATCTTACCTGTCCCACCCACCCCGGACTCCTATGTATATCTATCTTATGTATATCTATCTTATGTATATCTATCTTACCTGTCCCACCCACCCCGGACCCCTATGTATATCTATCTTATGTATATCTATCTTACCTGTCCCACCCACCCCGGACTCCTATGTATATCTATCTTATGTATATCTATCTTATGTATATCTATCTTACCTGTCCCACCCACCCCGGACCCCTATGTATATCTATCTTATGTATATCTATCTTACCTGTCCCACCCACCCCGGACTCCTATGTATATCTATCTTATGTATATCTATCTTATGTATATCTATCTTACCTGTCCCACCCACCCCGGACCACTATGTATATCTATCTTATGTATATCTATCTTATGTATATCTATCTTACCTGTCCCACCCACCCCGGACCCCTATGTATATCTATCTTATGTATATCTATCTTACCTGTCCCACCCACCCCGGACTCCTATGTATATCTATCTTATGTATATCTATCTTATGTATATCTATCTTACCTGTCCCACCCACCCCGGACCACTATGTATATCTATCTTATGTATATCTATCTTACCTGTCCCACCCACCCCAGACTTTTATGTATATCTATCTTATGTATATCTATCTTATGTATATCTATCTTACCTGTCCCACCCACCCCGGACTCCTATGTATATCTATCTTATGTATATCTATCTTACCTGTCCCACCCACCCCGGACCACTATGTATATCTATCTTATGTATATCTATCTTACCTGTCCCACCCACCCCAGACTTTTATGTATATCTATCTTATGTATATCTATCTTATGTATATCTATCTTACCTGTCCCACCCACCCCGGACTCCTATGTATATCTATCTTATGTATATCTATCTTATGTATATCTATCTTACCTGTCCCACCCACCCCGGACCACTATGTATATCTATCTTATGTATATCTATCTTACCTGTCCCACCCACCCTGGACTCCTATGTATATCTATCTTACCTGTCCCACCCACCCCGGACTCCTATGTATATCTATCTTATGTATATCTATCTTATGTATATCTATCTTACCTGTCCCACCCACCCCGGACCCCTATGTATATCTATCTTATGTATATCTATCTTATTTCTATCTATCTTACCTGTCCCACCCACCCCAGACTCCTATGCATATCTATCTTATGTATATCTATCTTACCTGTCCCACCCACCCCGGACCCCTATGTATATCTATCTTATGTTTATCTATCTTATGTATATCTATCTTACCTGTCCCACCCACCCCGGACTCCTATGTATATCTATCTTATGTTTATCTATCTTATGTATATCTATCTTACCTGTCCCACCCACCCCGGACTCCTATGTATATCTATCTTACCTGTCCCACCCACCCCGGACCACTATGTATATCTATCTTATGTACATCTATATCTATCTTATGTATATCTATCTTATGTATATCTATCTTACCTGTCCCACCCACCCCGGACTCCTATGTATATCTATCTTACCTGTCCCACCCACCCCGGACCCCTATGTATATCTATCTTATGTATATCTATCTTACCTGTCCCACCCACCCCAGACTTTTATGTATATCTATCTTATGTATATCTATCTTATGTATATCTATCTTACCTGTCCCACCCACCCCGGACCACTATGTATATCTATCTTATGTATATCTATCTTATGTATATCTATCTTACCTGTCCCACCCACCCCGGACCACTATGTATATCTATCTTATGTATATCTATCTTATGTATATCTATCTTACCTGTCCCACCCACCCCGGACTCCTATGTATATCTATCTTATGTATATCTATCTTATGTATATCTATCTTACCTGTCCCACCCACCCCGGACCACTATGTATATCTATCTTATGTATATCTATCTTACCTGTCCCACCCACCCCGGACCACTATGTATATCTATCTTATGTATATCTATCTTACCTGTCCCACCCACCCTGGACTCCTATGTATATCTATCTTACCTGTCCCACCCACCCCGGACTCCTATGTATATCTATCTTATGTATATCTATCTTACCTGTCCCACCCACCCCGGACCACTATGTATATCTATCTTATGTATATCTATCTTACCTGTCCCACCCACCCCGGACTCCTATGTATATCTATCTTATGTATATCTATCTTACCTGTCGCACCCACCCCGGACTCCTATGTATATCTATCTTATGTATATCTATCTTACCTGTCCCACCCACCCCGGACTCCTATGTATATCTATCTTATGTATATCTATCTTACCTGTCCCACCCACCCCAGACTTTTATGTATATCTATCTTATGTATATCTATCTTATGTATATCTATCTTACCTGTCCCACCCACCCCGGAATCTTATGTATATCTATCTTATGTATATCTATCTTACCTGTCCCACCCACCCCGGACCACTATGTATATCTATCTTATGTATATCTATCTTATGTATATCTATCTTATGTATATCTATCTTACCTGTCCCACCCACCCCGGACTCCTATGTATATCTATCTTATGTATATCTATCTTACCTGTCCCACCCACCCTGGACTCCTATGTATATCTATCTTACCTGTCCCACCCACCCCGGACTCCTATGTATATCTATCTTATGTATATCTATCTTACCTGTCCCACCCACCCCGGACCCCTATGTATATCTATCTTATGTATATCTATCTTACCTGTCCCACCCACCCCGGACTCCTATGTATATCTATCTTACCTGTCCCACCCACCCCGGACTCCTATGTATATCTATCTTATGTATATCTATCTTATGTATATCTATCTTACCTGTCCCACCCACCCCGGACTCCTATGTATATCTATCTTATGTATATCTATCTTACCTGTCCCACCCACCCCGGACTCCTATGTATATCTATCTTATGTATATCTATCTTACCTGTCCCACCCACCCCGGACCCCTATGTATATCTATCTTATGTATATCTATCTTACCTGTCCCACCCACCCCGGACTCCTATGTATATCTATCTTACCTGTCCCACCCACCCCGGACTCCTATGTATATCTATCTTACCTGTCCCACCCACCCCGGACTCCTATGTATATCTATCTTATGTATATCTATCTTACCTGTCCCACCCACCCCAGACTTTTATGTATATCTATCTTATGTATATCTATCTTATGTATATCTATCTTACCTGTCCCACCCACCCCGGACCACTATGTATATCTATCTTATGTATATCTATCTTATGTATATCTATCTTACCTGTCCCACCCACCCCGGACTCCTATGTATATCTATCTTATGTATATCTATCTTACCTGTCCCACCCACCCTGGACTCCTATGTATATCTATCTTACCTGTCCCACCCACCCCGGACTCCTATGTATATCTATCTTATGTATATCTATCTTACCTGTCCCACCCACCCCGGACCCCTATGTATATCTATCTTATGTATATCTATCTTACCTGTCCCACCCACCCCGGACTCCTATGTATATCTATCTTATGTACATCTATCTTACCTGTCCCACCCACCCCGGACCCCTATGTATATCTATCTTATGTATATCTATCTTACCTGTCCCACCCACCCCGGACTCCTATGTATATCTATCTTATGTACATCTATCTTACCTGTCCCACCCACCCCGGACCCCTATGTATATCTATCTTATGTACATCTATCTTACCTGTCCCACCCACCCCGGACTCCTATGTATATCTATCTTATGTATATCTATCTTACCTGTCCCACCCACCCCGGACCCCTATGTATATCTATCTTATGTATATCTATCTTACCTGTCCCACCCACCCCGGACTCCTATGTATATCTATCTTATGTATATCTATCTTACCTGTCCCACCCACCCCGGACTCCTATGTATATCTATCTTATGTATATCTATCTTACCTGTCCCACCCACCCTGGACTCCTATGTATATCTATCTTACCTGTCCCACCCACCCCGGACTCCTATGTATATCTATCTTATGTATATCTATCTTACCTGTCCCACCCACCCCGGACCCCTATGTATATCTATCTTATGTATATCTATCTTACCTGTCCCACCCACCCCGGACCCCTATGTATATCTATCTTATGTATATCTATCTTATGTATATCTATCTTACCTGTCCCACCCACCCCGGACTCCTATGTATATCTATCTTATGTATATCTATCTTACCTGTCCCACCCACCCCGGACCACTATGTATATCTATCTTATGTATATCTATCTTACCTGTCCCACCCACCCTGGACTCCTATGTATATCTATCTTATGTATATCTATCTTATGTATATCTATCTTACCTGTCCCACCCACCCCGGACCCCTATGTATATCTATCTTATGTATATCTATCTTATGTATATCTATCTTACCTGTCCCACCCACCCCGGACCACTATGTATATCTATCTTATGTATATCTATCTTACCTGTCCCACCCACCCTGGACTCCTATGTATATCTATCTTATGTATATCTATCTTATGTATATCTATCTTACCTGTCCCACCCACCCCGGACCCCTATGTATATCTATCTTATGTATATCTATCTTACCTGTCCCACCCACCCCGGACCACTATGTAAATCTATCTTATGTATATCTATCTTACCTGTCCCACCCACCCCGGACTCCTATGTATATCTATCTTATGTATATCTATCTTATGTATATCTATCTTACCTGTCCCACCCACCCCGGACCCCTATGTATATCTATCTTATGTATATCTATCTTATGTCTATCTATCTTACCTGTCCCACCCACCCCAGACTCCTATGCATATCTATCTTATGTATATCTATCTTACCTGTCCCACCCACCCCGGACCCCTATGTATATCTATCTTATGTTTATCTATCTTATGTATATCTATCTTACCTGTCCCACCCACCCCGGACTCCTATGTATATCTATCTTATGTTTATCTATCTTATGTATATCTATCTTACCTGTCCCACCCACCCCGGACTCCTATGTATATCTATCTTACCTGTCCCACCCACCCCGGACCACTATGTATATCTATCTTATGTACATCTATATCTATCTTATGTATATCTATCTTATGTATATCTATCTTACCTGTCCCACCCACCCCGGACTCCTATGTATATCTATCTTACCTGTCCCACCCACCCCGGACCCCTATGTATATCTATCTTATGTATATCTATCTTACCTGTCCCACCCACCCCAGACTTTTATGTATATCTATCTTATGTATATCTATCTTATGTATATCTATCTTACCTGTCCCACCCACCCCGGACTCCTATGTATATCTACCTTATGTATATCTATCTTATGTATATCTATCTTACCTGTCCCACCCACCCTGGACTCCTATGTATATCTATCTTACCTGTCCCACCCACCCCGGACTCCTATGTATATCTATCTTATGTATATCTATCTTACCTGTCCCACCCACCCCGGACTCCTATGTATATCTATCTTATGTATATCTATCTTACCTGTCCCACCCACCCCGGACCCCTATGTATATCTATCTTATGTATATCTATCTTACCTGTCCCACCCACCCCGGACTCCTATGTATATCTATCTTACCTGTCCCACCCACCCCGGACTCCTATGTATATCTATCTTACCTGTCCCACCCACCCCGGACTCCTATGTATATCTATCTTATGTATATCTATCTTACCTGTCCCACCCACCCCGGACCCCTATGTATATCTATCTTATGTATATCTATCTTACCTGTCCCACCCACCCCGGACCACTATGTATATCTATCTTATGTATATCTATCTTACCTGTCCCACCCACCCTGGACTCCTATGTATATCTATCTTACCTGTCCCACCCACCCCGGACTCCTATGTATATCTATCTTATGTATATCTATCTTACCTGTCCCACCCACCCCGGACTCCTATGTATATCTATCTTATGTATATCTATCTTACCTGTCCCACCCACCCCGGACCCCTATGTATATCTATCTTATGTATATCTATCTTACCTGTCCCACCCACCCCGGACTCCTATGTATATCTATCTTATGTATATCTATCTTACCTGTCCCACCCACCCCGGACTCCTATGTATATCTATCTTATGTATATCTATCTTACCTGTCCCACCCACCCCGGACCCCTATGTATATCTATCTTATGTATATCTATCTTACCTGTCCCACCCACCCCGGACTCCTATGTATATCTATCTTATGTATATCTATCTTATGTATATCTATCTTACCTGTCCCACCCACCCCGGACCCCTATGTATATCTATCTTATGTATATCTATCTTACCTGTCCCACCCACCCCGGACTCCTATGTATATCTATCTTATGTATATCTATCTTATGTATATCTATCTTACCTGTCCCACCCACCCCGGACTCCTATGTATATCTATCTTATGTATATCTATCTTACCTGTCCCACCCACCCCGGACTCCTATGTATATCTATCTTATGTATATCTATCTTATGTATATCTATCTTATGTATATCTATCTTATGTATATCTATCTTACCTGTCCCACCCACCCCGGACTCCTATGTATATCTATCTTATGTATATCTATCTTACCTGTCCCACCCACCCTGGACTCCTATGTATATCTATCTTACCTGTCCCACCCACCCCGGACTCCTATGTATATCTATCTTATGTATATCTATCTTACCTGTCCCACCCACCCCGGACCCCTATGTATATCTATCTTATGTATATCTATCTTACCTGTCCCACCCACCCCGGACTCCTATGTATATCTATCTTACCTGTCCCACCCACCCCGGACTCCTATGTATATCTATCTTATGTATATCTATCTTATGTATATCTATCTTACCTGTCCCACCCACCCCGGACTCCTATGTATATCTATCTTATGTATATCTATCTTACCTGTCCCACCCACCCTGGACTCCTATGTATATCTATCTTACCTGTCCCACCCACCCCGGACTCCTATGTATATCTATCTTATGTATATCTATCTTACCTGTCCCACCCACCCCGGACCCCTATGTATATCTATCTTATGTATATCTATCTTACCTGTCCCACCCACCCCGGACTCCTATGTATATCTATCTTACCTGTCCCACCCACCCCGGACTCCTATGTATATCTATCTTACCTGTCCCACCCACCCCGGACTCCTATGTATATCTATCTTATGTATATCTATCTTACCTGTCCCACCCACCCCAGACTTTTATGTATATCTATCTTATGTATATCTATCTTATGTATATCTATCTTACCTGTCCCACCCACCCCGGACCACTATGTATATCTATCTTATGTATATCTATCTTATGTATATCTATCTTACCTGTCCCACCCACCCCGGACTCCTATGTATATCTATCTTACCTGTCCCACCCACCCCGGACCACTATGTATATCTATCTTATGTATATCTATCTTATGTATATCTATCTTATGTATATCTATCTTACCTGTCCCACCCACCCTGGACTCCTATGTATATCTATCTTACCTGTCCCACCCACCCCGGACTCCTATGTATATCTATCTTATGTATATCTATCTTACCTGTCCCACCCACCCCGGACCCCTATGTATATCTATCTTATGTATATCTATCTTACCTGTCCCACCCACTCCGGACTCCTATGTATATCTATCTTATGTACATCTATCTTACCTGTCCCACCCACCCCGGACCCCTATGTATATCTATCTTATGTATATCTATCTTACCTGTCCCACCCACCCCGGACTCCTATGTATATCTATCTTATGTACATCTATCTTACCTGTCCCACCCACCCCGGACCCCTATGTATATCTATCTTATGTACATCTATCTTACCTGTCCCACCCACCCCGGACTCCTATGTATATCTATCTTATGTATATCTATCTTACCTGTCCCACCCACCCCGGACCCCTATGTATATCTATCTTATGTATATCTATCTTACCTGTCCCACCCACCCCGGACTCCTATGTATATCTATCTTATGTATATCTATCTTACCTGTCCCACCCACCCCGGACTCCTATGTATATCTATCTTATGTATATCTATCTTACCTGTCCCACCCACCCTGGACTCCTATGTATATCTATCTTACCTGTCCCACCCACCCCGGACTCCTATGTATATCTATCTTATGTATATCTATCTTACCTGTCCCACCCACCCCGGACCCCTATGTATATCTATCTTATGTATATCTATCTTACCTGTCCCACCCACCCCGGACCCCTATGTATATCTATCTTATGTATATCTATCTTATGTATATCTATCTTACCTGTCCCACCCACCCCGGACCCCTATGTATATCTATCTTATGTATATCTATCTTACCTGTCCCACCCACCCCGGACTCCTATGTATATCTATCTTATGTATATCTATCTTATGTATATCTATCTTACCTGTCCCACCCACCCCGGACCACTATGTATATCTATCTTATGTATATCTATCTTACCTGTCCCACCCACCCTGGACTCCTATGTATATCTATCTTATGTATATCTATCTTATGTATATCTATCTTACCTGTCCCACCCACCCCGGACCCCTATGTATATCTATCTTATGTATATCTATCTTATGTATATCTATCTTACCTGTCCCACCCACCCCGGACTCCTATGTATATCTATCTTATGTATATCTATCTTACCTGTCCCACCCACCCCGGACCACTATGTATATCTATCTTATGTATATCTATCTTACCTGTCCCACCCACCCTGGACTCCTATGTATATCTATCTTATGTATATCTATCTTATGTATATCTATCTTACCTGTCCCACCCACCCCGGACCCCTATGTATATCTATCTTATGTATATCTATCTTATGTATATCTATCTTACCTGTCCCACCCACCCCGGACCACTATGTAAATCTATCTTATGTATATCTATCTTACCTGTCCCACCCACCCCGGACTCCTATGTATATCTATCTTATGTATATCTATCTTATGTATATCTATCTTACCTGTCCCACCCACCCCGGACCCCTATGTATATCTATCTTATGTATATCTATCTTATGTCTATCTATCTTACCTGTCCCACCCACCCCAGACTCCTATGCATATCTATCTTATGTATATCTATCTTACCTGTCCCACCCACCCCGGACCCCTATGTATATCTATCTTATGTTTATCTATCTTATGTATATCTATCTTACCTGTCCCACCCACCCCGGACTCCTATGTATATCTATCTTACCTGTCCCACCCACCCCGGACCACTATGTATATCTATCTTATGTACATCTATATCTATCTTATGTATATCTATCTTATGTATATCTATCTTACCTGTCCCACCCACCCCGGACTCCTATGTATATCTATCTTACCTGTCCCACCCACCCCGGACCCCTATGTATATCTATCTTATGTATATCTATCTTACCTGTCCCACCCACCCCAGACTTTTATGTATATCTATCTTATGTATATCTATCTTATGTATATCTATCTTACCTGTCCCACCCACCCCGGACTCCTATGTATATCTATCTTATGTATATCTATCTTATGTATATCTATCTTACCTGTCCCACCCACCCTGGACTCCTATGTATATCTATCTTACCTGTCCCACCCACCCCGGACTCCTATGTATATCTATCTTATGTATATCTATCTTACCTGTCCCACCCACCCCGGACTCCTATGTATATCTATCTTATGTATATCTATCTTACCTGTCCCACCCACCCCGGACTTCTATGTATATCTATCTTATGTATATCTATCTTATGTATATCTATCTTACCTGTCCCACCCACCCCGGACTCCTATGTATATCTATCTTACCTGTCCCACCCACCCCGGACTACTATGTATATCTATCTTATGTATATCTATCTTACCTGTCCCACCCACCCCGGACTCCTATGTATATCTATCTTATGTATATCTATCTTACCTGTCCCACCCACCACGGACTCCTATGTATATCTATCTTATGTCTATCTATCTTACCTGTCCCACCCACCCCGGACCACTATGTATATCAATCTTATGTACATCTATATCTATCTTACGTATATCTATCTTATGTATATCTATCTTACCTGTCCCACCCACCCCGGACTCCTATGTATATCTATCTTACCTGTCCCACCCACCCCGGACCACTATGTATATCTATCTTATGTATATCTATCTTACGTATATCTATCTTACCTGTCCCACCCACCCCGGACTCCTATGTATATCTATCTTACCTGTCCCACCCACCCCGGACTCCTATGTATATCTATCTTACCTGTCCCACCCACCCCGGACCACTATGTATATCTATCTTATGTATATCTATCTTACGTATATCTATCTTACCTGTCCCACCCACCCCGGACTCCTATGTATATCTATCTTACCTGTCCCACCCACCCCGGACTCCTATGTATATCTATCTTACCTGTCCCACCCACCCCGGACCCCTATGTATATCTATCTTATGTATATCTATCTTACCTGTCCCACCCACCCTGGACTCCTATGTATATCTATCTTACCTGTCCCACCCACCCCGGACCACTATGTATATCTATCTTATGTATATCTATCTTATGTATATCTATCTTATGTATATCTATCTTACCTGTCCCACCCACCCCGGACTCCTATGTATATCTATCTTATGTATATCTATCTTACCTGTCCCACCCACCCCGGACTCCTATGTATATCTATCTTATGTATATCTATCTTACCTGTCCCACCCACCCCGGACTTCTATGTATATCTATCTTATGTATATCTATCTTATGTATATCTATCTTACCTGTCCCACCCACCCCGGACCCCTATGTATATATATCTCATGTATATCTATCTTATCTGTCCCACCCACCCCAGACTCTTATGTATATCTATCTTATGTATATCTATCTTACCTGTCCCAGCCACCCTGGACTCCTATGTATATCTATCTTACCTGTCCCACCCACCCCGGACTCCTATGTATATCTATCTTATGTATATCTATCTTACCTGTCCCACCCACCCCGGACCCCTATGTATATCTATCTTATGTATATCTATCTTACCTGTCCCACCCACCCCGGACTCCTATGTATATCTATCTTATGTATATCTATCTTACCTGTCCCACCCACCCCGGACTCCTATGTATATCTATCTTATGTATATCTATCTTACCTGTCCCACCCACCCCGGACTTCTATGTATATCTATCTTATGTATATCTATCTTATGTATATCTATCTTACCTGTCCCACCCACCCCGGACCCCTATGTATATATATCTCATGTATATCTATCTTATCTGTCCCACCCACCCCAGACTCTTATGTATATCTATCTTATGTATATCTATCTTACCTGTCCCAGCCACCCTGGACTCCTATGTATATCTATCTTACCTGTCCCACCCACCCCGGACTCCTATGTATATCTATCTTACCTGTCCCACCCACCCCGGACCCCTATGTATATCTATCTTATGTATATCTATCTTACCTGTCCCACCCACCCCAGACTTTTATGTATATCTATCTTATGTATATCTATCTTATGTATATCTATCTTACCTGTCCCACCCACCCCGGACCACTATGTATATCTATCTTATGTATATCTATCTTATGTATATCTATCTTATGTATATCTATCTTACCTGTCCCACCCACTCCGGACTCCTATGTATATCTATCTTATGTATATCTATCTTATGTATATCTATCTTACCTGTCCCACCCACCCCGGACCACTATGTATATCTATCTTATGTATATCTATCTTACCTGTCCCACCCACCCTGGACTCCTATGTATATCTATCTTATGTATATCTATCTTATGTATATCTATCTTACCTGTCCCACCCACCCCGGACCCCTATGTATATCTATCTTATGTATATCTATCTTATGTATATCTATCTTACCTGTCCCACCCACCCCGGACTCCTATGTATATCTATCTTATGTATATCTATCTTACCTGTCCCACCCACCCCGGACCACTATGTATATCTATCTTATGTATATCTATCTTACCTGTCCCACCCACCCTGGACTCCTATGTATATCTATCTTATGTATATCTATCTTATGTATATCTATCTTACCTGTCCCACCCACCCCGGACCCCTATGTATATCTATCTTATGTATATCTATCTTATGTATATCTATCTTACCTGTCCCACCCACCCCGGACCACTATGTAAATCTATCTTATGTATATCTATCTTACCTGTCCCACCCACCCCGGACTCCTATGTATATCTATCTTATGTATATCTATCTTATGTATATCTATCTTACCTGTCCCACCCACCCCGGACCCCTATGTATATCTATCTTATGTATATCTATCTTATGTCTATCTATCTTACCTGTCCCACCCACCCCAGACTCCTATGCATATCTATCTTATGTATATCTATCTTACCTGTCCCACCCACCCCGGACCCCTATGTATATCTATCTTATGTTTATCTATCTTATGTATATCTATCTTACCTGTCCCACCCACCCCGGACTCCTATGTATATCTATCTTATGTTTATCTATCTTATGTATATCTATCTTACCTGTCCCACCCACCCCGGACTCCTATGTATATCTATCTTACCTGTCCCACCCACCCCGGACCACTATGTATATCTATCTTATGTACATCTATATCTATCTTATGTATATCTATCTTATGTATATCTATCTTACCTGTCCCACCCACCCCGGACTCCTATGTATATCTATCTTACCTGTCCCACCCACCCCGGACCCCTATGTATATCTATCTTATGTATATCTATCTTACCTGTCCCACCCACCCCAGACTTTTATGTATATCTATCTTATGTATATCTATCTTATGTATATCTATCTTACCTGTCCCACCCACCCCGGACTCCTATGTATATCTATCTTATGTATATCTATCTTATGTATATCTATCTTACCTGTCCCACCCACCCTGGACTCCTATGTATATCTATCTTACCTGTCCCACCCACCCCGGACTCCTATGTATATCTATCTTATGTATATCTATCTTACCTGTCCCACCCACCCCGGACTCCTATGTATATCTATCTTATGTATATCTATCTTACCTGTCCCACCCACCCCGGACTTCTATGTATATCTATCTTATGTATATCTATCTTATGTATATCTATCTTACCTGTCCCACCCACCCCGGACTCCTATGTATATCTATCTTACCTGTCCCACCCACCCCGGACTACTATGTATATCTATCTTATGTATATCTATCTTACCTGTCCCACCCACCCCGGACTCCTATGTATATCTATCTTATGTATATCTATCTTACCTGTCCCACCCACCACGGACTCCTATGTATATCTATCTTATGTCTATCTATCTTACCTGTCCCACCCACCCCGGACCACTATGTATATCAATCTTATGTACATCTATATCTATCTTACGTATATCTATCTTATGTATATCTATCTTACCTGTCCCACCCACCCCGGACTCCTATGTATATCTATCTTACCTGTCCCACCCACCCCGGACCACTATGTATATCTATCTTATGTATATCTATCTTACGTATATCTATCTTACCTGTCCCACCCACCCCGGACTCCTATGTATATCTATCTTACCTGTCCCACCCACCCCGGACTCCTATGTATATCTATCTTACCTGTCCCACCCACCCCGGACCACTATGTATATCTATCTTATGTATATCTATCTTACGTATATCTATCTTACCTGTCCCACCCACCCCGGACTCCTATGTATATCTATCTTACCTGTCCCACCCACCCCGGACTCCTATGTATATCTATCTTACCTGTCCCACCCACCCCGGACCCCTATGTATATCTATCTTATGTATATCTATCTTACCTGTCCCACCCACCCTGGACTCCTATGTATATCTATCTTACCTGTCCCACCCACCCCGGACCACTATGTATATCTATCTTATGTATATCTATCTTATGTATATCTATCTTATGTATATCTATCTTACCTGTCCCACCCACCCCGGACTCCTATGTATATCTATCTTATGTATATCTATCTTACCTGTCCCACCCACCCCGGACTCCTATGTATATCTATCTTATGTATATCTATCTTACCTGTCCCACCCACCCCGGACTTCTATGTATATCTATCTTATGTATATCTATCTTATGTATATCTATCTTACCTGTCCCACCCACCCCGGACCCCTATGTATATATATCTCATGTATATCTATCTTATCTGTCCCACCCACCCCAGACTCTTATGTATATCTATCTTATGTATATCTATCTTACCTGTCCCAGCCACCCTGGACTCCTATGTATATCTATCTTACCTGTCCCACCCACCCCGGACTCCTATGTATATCTATCTTATGTATATCTATCTTACCTGTCCCACCCACCCCGGACCCCTATGTATATCTATCTTATGTATATCTATCTTACCTGTCCCACCCACCCCGGACTCCTATGTATATCTATCTTATGTATATCTATCTTACCTGTCCCACCCACCCCGGACTCCTATGTATATCTATCTTATGTATATCTATCTTACCTGTCCCACCCACCCCGGACTTCTATGTATATCTATCTTATGTATATCTATCTTATGTATATCTATCTTACCTGTCCCACCCACCCCGGACCCCTATGTATATATATCTCATGTATATCTATCTTATCTGTCCCACCCACCCCAGACTCTTATGTATATCTATCTTATGTATATCTATCTTACCTGTCCCAGCCACCCTGGACTCCTATGTATATCTATCTTACCTGTCCCACCCACCCCGGACTCCTATGTATATCTATCTTACCTGTCCCACCCACCCCGGACCCCTATGTATATCTATCTTATGTATATCTATCTTACCTGTCCCACCCACCCCAGACTTTTATGTATATCTATCTTATGTATATCTATCTTATGTATATCTATCTTACCTGTCCCACCCACCCCGGACCACTATGTATATCTATCTTATGTATATCTATCTTATGTATATCTATCTTATGTATATCTATCTTACCTGTCCCACCCACTCCGGACTCCTATGTATATCTATCTTATGTATATCTATCTTATGTATATCTATCTTACCTGTCCCACCCACCCCGGACCCCTATGTATATCTATCTTATGTATATCTATCTTACCTGTCCCACCCACCCTGGACTCCTATGTATATCTATCTTACCTGTCCCACCCACCCCGGACTCCTATGTATATCTATCTTATGTATATCTATCTTACCTGTCCCACCCACCCCGGACCCCTATGTATATCTATCTTATGTATATCTATCTTACCTGTCCCACCCACCCCGGACTCCTATGTATATCTATCTTATGTATATCTATCTTACCTGTCCCACCCACCACGGACTCCTATGTATATCTATCTTATGTCTATCTATCTTACCTGTCCCACCCACCCCGGACCACTATGTATATCTATCTTATGTACATCTATATCTATCTTACGTATATCTATCTTATGTATATCTATCTTACCTGTCCCACCCACCCCGGACTCCTATGTATATCTATCTTACCTGTCCCACCCACCCCGGACCACTATGTATATCTATCTTATGTATATCTATCTTACGTATATCTATCTTACCTGTCCCACCCACCCCGGACTCCTATGTATATCTATCTTACCTGTCCCACCCACCCCGGACTCCTATGTATATCTATCTTACCTGTCCCACCCACCCCGGACCACTATGTATATCTATCTTATGTATATCTATCTTACGTATATCTATCTTACCTGTCCCACCCACCCCGGACTCCTATGTATATCTATCTTACCTGTCCCACCCACCCCGGACCACTATGTATATCTATCTTATGTATATCTATCTTACGTATATCTATCTTACCTGTCGCACCCACCCCGGACTCCTATGTATATCTATCTTATGTATATCTATCTTACGTGTCCCACCCACCCCGGACCCCTATGTATATCTATCTTATGTATATCTATCTTACCTGTACCACCCACCCTGGACTCCTATGTATATCTATCTTACGTATATCTATCTTATGTATATCTATCTTACCTGTACCACCCACCCTGGACTCCTATGTATATCTATCTTACCTGTCCCACCCACCCCGGACTCCTATGTATATCTATCTTATGTATATCTATCTTACCTGTCCCACCCACCCCGGACCCCTATGTATATCTATCTTATGTATATCTATCTTACCTGTCCCACCCACCCTGGACTCCTATGTATATCTATCTTACCTGTCCCACCCACCCCGGACCACTATGTATATCTATCTTATGTATATCTATCTTATGTATATCTATCTTATGTATATCTATCTTACCTGTCCCACCCACCCCGGACTCCTATGTATATCTATCTTATGTATATCTATCTTACCTGTCCCACCCACCCCGGACTCCTATGTATATCTATCTTATGTATATCTATCTTACCTGTCCCACCCACCCCGGACTTCTATGTATATCTATCTTATGTATATCTATCTTATGTATATCTATCTTACCTGTCCCACCCACCCCGGACCCCTATGTATATATATCTCATGTATATCTATCTTATCTGTCCCACCCACCCCAGACTCTTATGTATATCTATCTTATGTATATCTATCTTACCTGTCCCAGCCACCCTGGACTCCTATGTATATCTATCTTACCTGTCCCACCCACCCCGGACTCCTATGTATATCTATCTTATGTATATCTATCTTACCTGTCCCACCCACCCCGGACCCCTATGTATATCTATCTTATGTATATCTATCTTACCTGTCCCACCCACCCCGGACTCCTATGTATATCTATCTTATGTATATCTATCTTACCTGTCCCACCCACCCCGGACTCCTATGTATATCTATCTTATGTATATCTATCTTACCTGTCCCACCCACCCCGGACTTCTATGTATATCTATCTTATGTATATCTATCTTATGTATATCTATCTTACCTGTCCCACCCACCCCGGACCCCTATGTATATATATCTCATGTATATCTATCTTATCTGTCCCACCCACCCCAGACTCTTATGTATATCTATCTTATGTATATCTATCTTACCTGTCCCAGCCACCCTGGACTCCTATGTATATCTATCTTACCTGTCCCACCCACCCCGGACTCCTATGTATATCTATCTTACCTGTCCCACCCACCCCGGACCCCTATGTATATCTATCTTATGTATATCTATCTTACCTGTCCCACCCACCCCAGACTTTTATGTATATCTATCTTATGTATATCTATCTTATGTATATCTATCTTATGTATATCTATCTTACCTGTCCCACCCACTCCGGACCCCTATGTATATCTATCTTATGTATATCTATCTTATGTATATCTATCTTATGTATATCTATCTTATGTATATCTATCTTATGTATATCTATCTTACCTGTCCCACCCACCCCGGACCCCTATGTATATCTATCTTATGTATATCTATCTTACCTGTCCCACCCACCCTGGACTCCTATGTATATCTATCTTACCTGTCCCACCCACCCCGGACTCCTATGTATATCTATCTTATGTATATCTATCTTACCTGTCCCACCCACCCCGGACCCCTATGTATATCTATCTTATGTATATCTATCTTACCTGTCCCACCCACCCCGGACCCCTATGTATATCTATCTTATGTATATCTATCTTACCTGTCCCACCCACCCCGGACTCCTATGTATATCTATCTTACCTGTCCCACCCACCCCGGACTCCTATGTATATCTATCTTATGTATATCTATCTTACCTGTCCCACCCACCCCGGACCCCTATGTATATCTATCTTACCTGTCCCACCCACCCCGGACTCCTATGTATATCTATCTTATGTATATCTATCTTACCTGTCCCACCCACCCCGGACTCCTATGTATATCTATCTTACCTGTCCCACCCACCCCGGACTCCTATGTATATCTATCTTATGTATATCTATCTTACCTGTCCCACCCACCCCGGACTCCTATGTATATCTATCTTACCTGTCCCACCCACCCCGGACTCCTATGTATATCTATCTTATGTATATCTATCTTACCTGTCCCACCCACCCCGGACTCCTATGTATATCTATCTTACCTGTCCCACCCACCCCGGACTACTATGTATATCTATCTTATGTATATCTATCTTACCTGTCCCACCCACCCCGGACTCCTATGTATATCTATCTTATGTATATCTATCTTACCTGTCCCACCCACCACGGACTCCTATGTATATCTATCTTATGTCTATCTATCTTACCTGTCCCACCCACCCCGGACCACTATGTATATCAATCTTATGTACATCTATATCTATCTTACGTATATCTATCTTATGTATATCTATCTTACCTGTCCCACCCACCCCGGACTCCTATGTATATCTATCTTACCTGTCCCACCCACCCCGGACCACTATGTATATCTATCTTATGTATATCTATCTTACGTATATCTATCTTACCTGTCCCACCCACCCCGGACTCCTATGTATATCTATCTTACCTGTCCCACCCACCCCGGACTCCTATGTATATCTATCTTACCTGTCCCACCCACCCCGGACCACTATGTATATCTATCTTATGTATATCTATCTTACGTATATCTATCTTACCTGTCCCACCCACCCCGGACTCCTATGTATATCTATCTTACCTGTCCCACCCACCCCGGACTCCTATGTATATCTATCTTACCTGTCCCACCCACCCCGGACCACTATGTATATCTATCTTATGTATATCTATCTTACGTATATCTATCTTACCTGTCCCACCCACCCCGGACTCCTATGTATATCTATCTTACCTGTCCCACCCACCCCGGACCCCTATGTATATCTATCTTACGTATATCTATCTTACCTGTCGCACCCACCCCGGACTCCTATGTATATCTATCTTATGTATATCTATCTTACGTGTCCCACCCACCCCGGACCCCTATGTATATCTATCTTATGTATATCTATCTTACCTGTCCCACCCACCCCGGACTTCTATGTATATCTATCTTATGTATATCTATCTTATGTATATCTATCTTACCTGTCCCACCCACCCCGGACCCCTATGTATATATATCTCATGTATATCTATCTTATCTGTCCCACCCACCCCAGACTCTTATGTATATCTATCTTATGTATATCTATCTTACCTGTCCCAGCCACCCTGGACTCCTATGTATATCTATCTTACCTGTCCCACCCACCCCGGACTCCTATGTATATCTATCTTATGTATATCTATCTTACCTGTCCCACCCACCCCGGACCCCTATGTATATCTATCTTATGTATATCTATCTTACCTGTCCCACCCACCCCGGACTCCTATGTATATCTATCTTATGTATATCTATCTTACCTGTCCCACCCACCCCGGACTCCTATGTATATCTATCTTATGTATATCTATCTTACCTGTCCCACCCACCCCGGACTTCTATGTATATCTATCTTATGTATATCTATCTTATGTATATCTATCTTACCTGTCCCACCCACCCTGGACTCCTATGTATATATATCTCATGTATATCTATCTTACCTGTCCCACCCACCCTGGACTCCTATGTATATATATCTCATGTATATCTATCTTACCTGTCCCACCCACCCTGGACTCCTATGTATATATATCTCATGTATATCTATCTTACCTGTCCCACCCACCCCGGACTCCTATGTATATCTATCTTATGTATATCTATCTTACCTGTCCCACCCACCCCGGACTCCTATGTATATCTATCTTATGTATATCTATCTTACCTGTCCCACCCACGCCGGACTCCTATGTATATCTATCTTATGTATATCTATCTTACCTGTCCCACCCACCCCGGACTTCTATGTATATCTATCTTATGTATATCTATCTTATGTATATCTATCTTACCTGTCCCACCCACCCCGGACCCCTATGTATATATATCTCATGTATATCTATCTTATCTGTCCCACCCACCCCAGACTCTTATGTATATCTATCTTATGTATATCTATCTTACCTGTCCCACCCACCCCGGACCACTATGTATATCTATCTTATGTACATCTATATCTATCTTATGTATATCTATCTTATGTATATCTTACCTGTCCCACCCACCCCGGACTCCTATGTATATCTATCTTACCTGTCCCACCCACCCCGGACCACTATGTATATCTATCTTATGTATATCTATCTTACGTATATCTATCTTACCTGTCGCACCCACCCCGGACTCCTATGTATATCTATCTTATGTATATCTATCTTACCTGTCCCACCCACCCCGGACTCCTATGTATATCTATCTTATGTATATCTATCTTACCTGTCCCACCCACCCCGGACTCCTATGTATATCTATCTTATGTATATCTATCTTACCTGTCCCACCCACCCCGGACTTCTATGTATATCTATCTTATGTATATCTATCTTACCTGTCCCACCCACCCCGGACCCCTATGTATATATATCTCATGTATATCTATCTTATCTGTCCCACCCACCCCAGACTCTTATGTATATCTATCTTATGTATATCTATCTTACCTGTCCCACCCACCCTGGACTCCTATGTATATCTATCTTACCTGTCCCACCCACCCCGGACTCCTATGTATATCTATCTTATGTATATCTATCTTACCTGTCCCACCCACCCCGGACCACTATGTATATCTATCTTATGTATATCTATCTTACCTGTCCCACCCACCCCGGACTACTATGTATATCTATCTTATGTATATCTATCTTACCTGTCCCACCCACCCCGGACTCCTATGTATATCTATCTTACCTGTCCCACCCACCCCGGACTCCTATGTATATCTATCTTATGTATATCTATCTTACCTGTCCCACCCACCCCGGACTCCTATGTATATCTATCTTACCTGTCCCACCCACCCCGGACCCCTATGTATATCTATCTTATGTATATCTATCTTACCTGTCCCACCCACCCCGGACCCCTATGTATATCTATCTTATGTATATCTATCTTACCTGTCCCACCCACCCCGGACTCCTATGTATATCTATCTTACCTGTCCCACCCACCCCGGACCCCTATGTATATCTATCTTATGTATATCTATCTTACCTGTCCCACCCACCCTGGACTCCTATGTATATCTATCTTACCTGTCCCACCCACCCCGGACTCCTATGTATATCTATCTTATGTATATCTATCTTACCTGTCCCACCCACCCCGGACTCCTATGTATATCTATCTTATGTATATCTATCTTACCTGTCCCACCCACCCCGGACCCCTATGTATATCTATCTTATGTATATCTATCTTACCTGTCCCACCCACCCCGGACCCCTATGTATATCTATCTTATGTATATCTATCTTATGTATATCTATCTTACCTGTCCCACCCACCCCGGACTCCTATGTATATCTATCTTACCTGTCCCACCCACCCCGGACCCCTATGTATATCTATCTTATGTATATCTATCTTACCTGTCCCACCCACCCTGGACTCCTATGTATATCTATCTTACCTGTCCCACCCACCCCGGACTCCTATGTATATCTATCTTATGTATATCTATCTTACCTGTCCCACCCACCCCGGACCCCTATGTATATCTATCTTATGTATATCTATCTTACCTGTCCCACCCACCCTGGACTCCTATGTATATCTATCTTACCTGTCCCACCCACCCCGGACTACTATGTATATCTATCTTATGTATATCTATCTTACCTGTCCCACCCACCCCGGACTCCTATGTATATCTATCTTACCTGTCCCACCCACCCCGGACCCCTATGTATATCTATCTTATGTATATCTATCTTACCTGTCCCACCCACCCTGGACTCCTATGTATATCTATCTTACCTGTCCCACCCACCCCGGACTCCTATGTATATCTATCTTATGTATATCTATCTTACCTGTCCCACCCACCCCGGACCCCTATGTATATCTATCTTATGTATATCTATCTTACCTGTCCCACCCACCCCGGACTCCTATGTATATCTATCTTATGTATATCTATCTTACCTGTCCCACCCACCCCGGACTTCTATGTATATCTATCTTATGTATATCTATCTTATGTATATCTATCTTACCTGTCCCACCCACCCCGGACCCCTATGTATATATATCTCATGTATATCTATCTTATCTGTCCCACCCACCCCAGACTCTTATGTATATCTATCTTATGTATATCTATCTTACCTGTCCCACCCACCCTGGACTCCTATGTATATCTATCTTACCTGTCCCACCCACCCCGGACTCCTATGTATATCTATCTTATGTATATCTATCTTACCTGTCCCACCCACCCCGGACTTCTATGTATATCTATCTTATGTATATCTATCTTATGTATATCTATCTTACCTGTCCCACCCACCCCGGACCCCTATGTATATATATCTCATGTATATCTATCTTATCTGTCCCACCCACCCCAGACTCTTATGTATATCTATCTTATGTATATCTATCTTACCTGTCCCACCCACCCTGGACTCCTATGTATATCTATCTTACCTGTCCCACCCACCCCGGACCCCTATGTATATCTATCTTATGTATATCTATCTTACCTGTCCCACCCACCCCGGACTCCTATGTATATCTATCTTACCTGTCCCACCCACCCCGGACTCCTATGTATATCTATCTTATGTATATCTATCTTACCTGTCCCACCCACCCCGGACTCCTATGTATATCTATCTTATGTATATCTATCTTACCTGTCCCACCCACCCCGGACCCCTATGTATATCTATCTTATGTATATCTATCTTACCTGTCCCACCCACCCCGGACTCCTATGTATATCTATCTTATGTATATCTATCTTACCTGTCCCACCCACCCTGGACTCCT
The DNA here is from genome assembly GCF_035594765.1 of Anolis carolinensis. Classification (NCBI taxonomy): domain Eukaryota; kingdom Metazoa; phylum Chordata; class Lepidosauria; order Squamata; family Anolidae; genus Anolis; species Anolis carolinensis. The sequence continues at coordinate 33,345,109 of NW_026943818.1, read as the reverse complement.
ATGTATATCTATCTTATGTATATCTATCTTACCTGTCCCACCCACCCCGGACTCCTATGTATATCTATCTTATGTATATCTATCTTACCTGTCCCACCCACCCCGGACTCCTATGTATATCTATCTTATGTATATCTATCTTACCTGTCCCACCCACCCTGGACTCCTATGTATATCTATCTTATGTATATCTATCTTACCTGTCCCACCCACCCCGGACTCCTATGTATATCTATCTTATGTATATCTATCTTACCTGTCCCACCCACCCCGGACTCCTATGTATATCTATCTTATGTATATCTATCTTACCTGTCCCACCCACCCCGGACCCCTATGTATATCTATCTTATGTATATCTATCTTACCTGTCCCACCCACCCCGGACTCCTATGTATATCTATCTTATGTATATCTATCTTACCTGTCCCACCCACCCCGGACTCCTATGTATATCTATCTTATTTATATCTATCTTACCTGTCCCACCCACCCCGGACTCCTATGTATATCTATCTTACCTGTCCCACCCACCCCGGACCACTATGTATATCTATCTTATGTATATCTATCTTACGTATATCTATCTTACCTGTCCCACCCACCCCGGACTCCTATGTATATCTATCTTACCTGTCCCACCCACCCCGGACCACTATGTATATCTATCTTATGTATATCTATCTTACGTATATCTATCTTACCTGTCCCACCCACCCCGGACTCCTATGTATATCTATCTTACCTGTCCCACCCACCCCGGACCACTATGTATATCTATCTTATGTATATCTATCTTACGTATATCTATCTTACCTGTCGCACCCACCCCGGACTCCTATGTATATCTATCTTATGTATATCTATCTTACGTGTCCCACCCACCCCGGACCCCTATGTATATCTATCTTATGTATATCTATCTTACCTGTACCACCCACCCTGGACTCCTATGTATATCTATCTTACGTATATCTATCTTATGTATATCTATCTTACCTGTCCCACCCACCCCGGACCCCTATGTATATATATCTTATGTATATCTATCTTACCTGTACCACCCACCCTGGACTCCTATGTATATCTATCTTACGTATATCTATCTTATGTATATCTATCTTACCTGTCCCACCCACCCCGGACCCCTATGTATATCTATCTTATGTATATCTATCTTACCTGTACCACCCACCCTGGACTCCTATGTATATCTATCTTACGTATATCTATCTTATGTATATCTATCTTACCTGTCCCACCCACCCCGGACTCCTATGTATATCTATCTTATGTATATCTATCTTACCTGTCCCACCCACCCCGGACCCCTATGTATATCTATCTTATGTATATCTATCTTACCTGTCCCACCCACCCTGGACTCCTATGTATATCTATCTTACCTGTCCCACCCACCCCGGACTCCTATGTATATCTATCTTATGTATATCTATCTTACCTGTCCCACCCACCCCGGACCACTATGTATATCTATCTTATGTATATCTATCTTATGTATATCTATCTTATGTATATCTATCTTACCTGTCCCACCCACCCCGGACTCCTATGTATATCTATCTTATGTATATCTATCTTACCTGTCCCACCCACCCCGGACTCCTATGTATATCTATCTTATGTATATCTATCTTACCTGTCCCACCCACCCCGGACTCCTATGTATATCTATCTTATGTATATCTATCTTACCTGTCCCACCCACCCCGGACTTCTATGTATATCTATCTTATGTATATCTATCTTATGTATATCTATCTTACCTGTCCCACCCACCCCGGACCCCTATGTATATATATCTCATGTATATCTATCTTATCTGTCCCACCCACCCCAGACTCTTATGTATATCTATCTTATGTATATCTATCTTACCTGTCCCAGCCACCCTGGACTCCTATGTATATCTATCTTACCTGTCCCACCCACCCCGGACCCCTATGTATATCTATCTTATGTATATCTATCTTACCTGTCCCACCCACCCCAGACTTTTATGTATATCTATCTTATGTATATCTATCTTATGTATATCTATCTTATGTATATCTATCTTACCTGTCCCACCCACTCCGGACCCCTATGTATATCTATCTTATGTATATCTATCTTATGTATATCTATCTTATGTATATCTATCTTATGTATATCTATCTTATGTATATCTATCTTACCTGTCCCACCCACCCCGGACCCCTATGTATATCTATCTTATGTATATCTATCTTACCTGTCCCACCCACCCTGGACTCCTATGTATATCTATCTTACCTGTCCCACCCACCCCGGACTCCTATGTATATCTATCTTATGTATATCTATCTTACCTGTCCCACCCACCCCGGACCCCTATGTATATCTATCTTATGTATATCTATCTTACCTGTCCCACCCACCCCGGACCCCTATGTATATCTATCTTATGTATATCTATCTTACCTGTCCCACCCACCCCGGACTCCTATGTATATCTATCTTATGTTTATCTATCTTATGTATATCTATCTTACCTGTCCCACCCACCCTGGACTCCTATGTATATATATCTCATGTATATCTATCTTACCTGTCCCACCCACCCCGGACCCCTATGTATATCTATCTTATGTATATCTATCTTACCTGTCCCACCCACCCCGGACCCCTATGTATATCTATCTTATGTACATCTATCTTACCTGTCCCACCCACCCCGGACCACTATGTATATCTATCTTATGTACATCTATATCTATCTTACGTATATCTATCTTATGTATATCTATCTTACCTGTCCCACCCACCCCGGACTCCTATGTATATCTATCTTACCTGTCCCACCCACCCCGGACCACTATGTATATCTATCTTATGTATATCTATCTTACGTATATCTATCTTACCTGTCGCACCCACCCCGGACTCCTATGTATATCTATCTTATGTATATCTATCTTACCTGTCCCACCCACCCCGGACTCCTATGTATATCTATCTTACCTGTCCCACCCACCCCGGACCACTATGTATATCTATCTTATGTATATCTATCTTACGTATATCTATCTTACCTGTCGCACCCACCCCGGACTCCTATGTATATCTATCTTATGTATATCTATCTTACCTGTCCCACCCACCCCGGACTCCTATGTATATCTATCTTACCTGTCCCACCCACCCCGGACCACTATGTATATCTATCTTATGTATATCTATCTTACCTGTCGCACCCACCCCAGACTCCTATGTATATCTATCTTATGTATATCTATCTTACCTGTCCCACCCACCCCGGACTTCTATGTATATCTATCTTACCTGTCCCACCCACCCCGGACCACTATGTATATCTATCTTATGTATATCTATCTTACGTATATCTATCTTACCTGTCGCATCCACCCTGGACTCCTATGTATATCTATCTTATGTATATCTATCTTACCTGTCCCACCCACCCCGGACTCCTATGTATATCTATCTTATGTATATCTATCTTACCTGTCCCACCCACCCCGGACTCCTATGTATATCTATCTTATGTATATCTATCTTACCTGTCCCACCCACCCCGGACTCCTATGTATATCTATCTTATGTATATCTATCTTACCTGTCCCACCCACCACGGACTCCTATGTATATCTATCTTATGTATATCTATCTTACCTGTCCCACCCACCCTGGACTCCTATGTATATCTATCTTACCTGTCCCACCCACCACGGACTCCTATGTATATCTATCTGATGTATATCTAGCTTACCTGTCCCACCCACCCCGGACCACTATGTATATCTATCTTATGTACATCTATATCTATCTTATGTATATCTATCTTATGTATATCTATCTTACCTGTCCCACCCACCCCGGACTCCTATGTATATCTATCTTACCTGTCCCACCCACCCCGGACCACTATGTATATCTATCTTATGTATATCTATCTTACGTATATCTATCTTACCTGTCGCACCCACCCCGGACTCCTATGTATATCTATCTTATGTATATCTATCTTACCTGTCCCACCCACCCCGGACTCCTATGTATATCTATCTTACCTGTCCCACCCACCCCGGACCACTATGTATATCTATCTTATGTATATCTATCTTACGTATATCTATCTTACCTGTCGCACCCACCCTGGACTCCTATGTATATCTATCTTATGTATATCTATCTTACGTGTCCCACCCACCCCGGACCCCTATGTATATCTATCTTATGTATATCTATCTTACCTGTACCACCCACCCTGGACTCCTATGTATATCTATCTTACCTGTCCCACCCACCCCGGACTCCTATGTATATCTATCTTATGTATATCTATCTTACCTGTCCCACCCACCCCGGACCCCTATGTATATCTATCTTATGTATATCTATCTTACCTGTCCCACCCACCCTGGACTCCTATGTATATATATCTTACCTGTCCCACCCACCCCGGACTCCTATGTATATCTATCTTATGTATATCTATCTTACCTGTCCCACCCACCCCGGACTCCTATGTATATCTATCTTACCTGTCCCACCCACCCCGGACCACTATGTATATCTATCTTATGTATATCTATCTTATGTATATCTATCTTACCTGTCCCACCCACCCCGGACTCCTATGTATATCTATCTTATGTATATCTAGCTTACCTGTCCCACCCACCCCAGACTCCTATGCATATCTATCTTATGTAATATCTATCTTACTTGTCCCACCCACCCGGACACCTATTTATATTTTAACTGTCCGCCCACTCGGACATCTAAGGGTCTGTCCGCCCACCCGGACATCTACATACCTACCTGCCTGTTCACCTGGACGTCTACAGGTCTACCCATCCGCCTACCCGGACGTCTATGGGCCTATCTGTCCACCCACCCAAACGTCTACATACCAACTACTCACCCACCCGGATGTGTACAGGTCTACCTGTCGGGCCACCCAGAAGTCTACAGGTCTACTTGTCCGCCTACCCGGACATCTAAGGGTCTCTGTCCGCCCACCCAGACATCTACGTACCAACTACTCACCCACCCAGATGTCTACAGGTCTACCTGTCCGCCCGCCCAGAAGTCTACGGGTCTACTTGTCCGCCTACCCGGACGTCTACGGGTCTATCTGTCCACCCACCTAGACATCTACATACCAACTACTCACCCACCCAGATGTGTACAGGTCTACCTGTCGGGCCACCCAGAAGTCTACAGGTCTACCCGTCTGCCTACCCGGACGTCTACGGGTCTCTGTCCGCCCACCCAGACATCTACATACCAACTATTCACCCACCCGGATGTCTACAGGTCTACCTGTCCACCCACCCAGAAGTCTACGGGTCTACTTGTCCGCCTACCCGGACGTCTACGGGTCTCTGTCCGCCCACCCAGACATCTACATACCAACTACTCACCCACCCGGATGTCTACAGGTCTACCTGTCCACCCACCCAGAAGTCTACAGGTCTACCCGTCCGCCTACCCGGACGTCTACGGGTCTATCTGTCCACCCACCCAAACGTCTACATACCAACTACTCACCCACCCAGATGTCTACAGGTCTACCCGTCCGCCTACCCGGACGTCTACGGGTCTATCTGTCCACCCACCCAAACGTCTACATACCAACTACTCACCCACCCAGATGTCTACAGGTCTACCCGTCCGCCTACCCGGACGTCTACGGGTCTATCTGTCCACCCACCCAAACGTCTACATACCAACTACTCACCCACCCGGATGTCTACAGGTCTACCTGTCGGGCCACCCGGAAGTCTACGGGTCTACCCATTCGCCTACCCGGACATCTACGTACCTATCTGTCCACTCACCCGGACATCTACATACCTACCTGCCTGTCCACCCAGACATCTACAGGTCTACCTGTCTGCCCACCCGGATGTCTCCGTACCTGTCTGTCCACCCAGACCCAGTGAAAAAGGACATCCTGGATTGGACAACCCCCGTATAAGTCCACTAAGTGCCCTTAAGAGACATAGAAACCCCCTCCCCGAGGGTGAATGCAAGAGCTCTTTATTAAGTTGATGACAAACAGGTTTAAAAAACAAAAATCGGGACCAAAGGGGGAGGGTAAGAACCAGCTCCGACACCGCGCGGTGGGGGGGGCGACCGGGTGCCGTTTCCCGTTTCCAAACAGAAAAAGAATAACTCGCGACAGAAGGGAAGCAACCCGGCGCAAAGCGGAGGCAAGCGTCGCTAACTCGAGGGAGGGGTCGGGGAAGGGAACCGGGGGGGGGGGGGGGGGGGGGGAGGGGGTACATTTAATCGGCAGTGGGTCAAATCACGGGGAAAGGGGGAAGGAAAGGCGGCTATCGCTTCAAAGCCTATCTCCAAAAAGATAAAATAAAATCAACCTAAGCAGCAGCAGCCTACCTGCGGGGCGGGCGGAGGACGGGGGTCACCCTCCGACGGTCCGGATCAAGAGGCAGCCCTTCGGCGGGACGTTCCCGTTTCCCGGAGACGTTCAAATCCTGGAGACTTTTTTTTTCCCGCTACGGCCCCGACGTCACGCTGTAAAACAAGTCTCGGTTTACGTGCTTTATTCCGAGCTGGATCCGAAATCCCGTTATTCCGGGACAGACGGAAGGGTCTTTTCGTTTGCTCGAGGGAGCGGGACGGGCTTCGTCGTCGTCGTCTTGTTTTACATTCGTGAAAAGTTAACCTCGCGTTCCCGTTTTTTGTGTTACGTACTTTATTCCGAGCGGGATCCGAAATCCTGTCATTCCGGGACAGACGGGAGAGTCTATGTACTTTATTCCGAGCGGGATCCGGAATCCCGCCTTTCTGGGACAGATGGAAGGGTCTTTTCGTTTTTCTCTAGGGTTTCGCCGTCGTCGTCTTGTTTTACATTCGCGAAACGTCAACCTCGCGTTCCTCCGCGAGGAAAATATCACGGACAATTTTCGTACAAAACACGAAAAGGGCCGAGGACGAGGTTCAGAGGCATTGTCGGTGTTCTCGCTGAAGAAAGCTATCGATGCGGATTGTACAAATGCAGATTTACGATGCGGGTTAAAAAAATTAAAAACTTTTTTTGGTCACTTGAATGTCGCATTGGCGTTTTCTTCTTTTCCGTCGACAGGCTGTTTCAATTTCTCCTTCCCGCAAAAAATAAAATAAAATCACCCCCATATCCTCACAATAACTACCTGACTTTGAAACTGATATAGTTTCTCGCCCGCCTCGCTTTCCGCGAAAAACGTACCCCCCTAACCCAGCGAAGCTCAGGGCCGAAGACCGGCTTGATCTACCTTTTTGTGAAGCATTACAGAAAAAGGAAGGAGAAAACAAACAGCAGGGAGCGGGGGAAAGGGAAATTAAAAACCCCGAAAGCAGAGCCTAGAAAGAAGTCGCCGATCAGAACCGAGAAAGCGGCGGCGGCCGAAAAGGCCGAACGATCGGACAAAATCGCGCCCCAAAAAGAGTGTTCTCAAAGTTAAGCAGCACACTTTTTTCTTATATATATATATATATATACGTAGAGATATATTTATAGATTTTTTTCTTACTCAGAACAAGGGTTTTCTTTTCCGTCCCGCACCCGCTCCGCTCCCGAGATACCATTCTAGAGACAAAAAAAAAGGATCTAGAAATATATATATATATATCCAGCACTTCTCTCTCTCACCTTGAAAAAAAAAAAGGGGGACCAAAAAAGAAAAAAAGAACCACTCCATCTATTCACCAAAAAAAAAAAAATAATCAAATTTTGCAAACGCGAAAAAAAAAAATCGCAAACGCGAGATTCGCCAGAAAAGAAAATCGGAAATGCGAGATTCGCCAAAAATAAAAATCGCAAATGCGAGATTCGGCAAAAAATGAAAATAAAAATAATAAATTGCCCAAAACCGCTCCGTCTCAGAATTGGGTGCCGGTCGAGAGCGGAAAAAAAGAAAATAAAAATAAAAAGTAGGAAGGGAAAATAAAAATACAGACAAAGGGAGAGACAAGTACACAAACAACTCTGAGATGGAGGGTTTTTCCCCCCGCTTCCCTCTCCCGCCCCTGCTCTGAAAAGTAAAGCCCTGCTCGCAACAATGAGAAGAACGGAACGTGAAGTGAATCTTGCTTCGAAGGTCCTTCTCTCTCTCTCTCTTTTCTCTCCTTTCTCTCTCTCTCTCTCTCGCCTCTTCGGGGTGTTTCTGATGGCGAGAGTCCGCTCTCCGAGGGACGGACGGACGGACGGACGGACAGCCGCCAGCCGGTCGCTCGTCTTCCTCCTCCTCCTCCTCCTCCGGCGCTCAGCTTCCCGTCTCCGGTCATGAGTCTCCTCTCGTCTCAGTGAGCTAGCAGTGGGCTCTTTATTGTGTTGTGTTTTTATTATTATTCTTCTCGTTCTTTCCTCTTCTTCTCTCTCTCCTTCGCACGCGCTCCTTCCTTCCCCTCTCCTCTCGCTCCTCTCTCCGTTGATGTCGCTCTCCTCTCTCTCTTTTCTCTCTACCTTTCTCTCTCTTGTTGCTCTCACAAGAGTTGCTTCAGTTTTAGCAGTGGAAAACAGGTATCCATTTTATTTTAATTTTTTTTTTGTATGACCCAGAATAAAACGCGGTGGAACTAAGCTCCACGCAAGCTTAGCTCTTCTCCTTCGACCTGAAAAGGAGGGAAAGAAGAAAAATAAAGTAAAAAGTTTTAAAAAGTTATAAAGAAGAGAGGCGGAAAAAAAGAAAAAGAAAAATAAAGTAAAAAGTAAACGAAAGTTATAAAGAAGAGAGGCGGAAAAAAAGAAAAAGAAAGTAAAAAGTAAACGAAAGTTATAAAGAAGAGAGGCGGAAAAAAAGAAAAAGAAAAATAAAGTAAAAAGTAAACGAAAGTTATAAAGAAGAGAGGTGGAAAAGAAGAAAAGTAAAAAGTAAAAAAATAGTTATAAAGAAGAGAGGCGTAAAAGAAGAAAAATAAAAATAAAGTAAAAAGTAAAAAAAAGTTATAAAGAAGAGAGGCGGAAAAGAAGAAAAATAAAAATAAAGTAAAAAGTCTTTAAAAAGTTATAAAGAAGAGAGGCGGAAAAGAAGAAAAATAAAAATAAAGTAAAAAGTAAAAAAAAAGTTATAAAGAAGAGAGGCGGAAAAAAATAAAAATAAAGTAAAAAGTAAAAAAAAGTTATAAAGAAGAGAAGCGGAAAAGAAGAAAAATAAAAATAAAGTAAAAAGTAAAAAAAGTTATAAAGAAGAGAGGCGGAAAAGAAGAAAAATAAAAATAAAGTAAAAAGTTTTAAAAAGTTATAAAGAAGAGAGGCGTAAAAGAAGAAAAATAAAAATAAAGTAAAAAGTTTAAAAAAAGTTATAAAGAAGAGAGGCGGAAAAGAAGAAAAATAAAATTAAAGTAAAAAAAATAATACAGTTATAAAGAGGCGGTCACCAAAAAGAAAGGAAAATCAAATCCCGTTTTGCAAAGGCGAGATTCGCCCAGATAAAGTAAAAAATAAAGTTATAAACAAGAGAGGCGGTCACCAAAAAGAAAGAAAAATCAAATCCCGTTTTGCAAAGGCGAGATTCGCCCAGATAAAGTAAAAAATAAAGTTATAAACAAGAGAGGCGGTCACCAAAAAGAAAGAAAAATCAAATCCCGTTTTGCAAAGGCGAGATTCGCCAAGATAAAGTAGAAGAAAAAATAAAGTTATAAACAAGAGAGGCGGTCACCAAAAATCCCGTTATGGTCTAGAAAAAATATTTTTATATTATTTTAATAATATATTTTAATAATAATAATAATAATAATGTAATAAAAATAATAAAAAAATGGACTAGAGAGAGTGCTCCATGCATGGCCTTACCTTTTAATACTGTGACAGTCCGGTCACTCCGTGTTGATACGCGCGCTCCCCCTGGTACGTCGAGTCCTGCGACAGGGCCACGTCAATCTGGGACTTGAACTCGTCACCCAGGTAGCTGTCCTGAAGACGGGCAGGGAAAAATTAAGATAGGAGTCAACAGCCGAAGACGGGCACGGGTGTTGGCAGCAATTATTATGATTATATGACACAGCAAACAAGATAGATATGCTGGATTTCGTATCACAAAAGCACAAGTCGAACACATTATTATTATTATTATTATTATTATTATTATTATTACTGTGACCAGGTTCCTAAGCTGTGTGTGCATATATTACAAACATATATATACACGACGCACACACACATATATAGAGTTGTATTTTTGTTGATGTGTTTAGACTATATCCACCCTTTGTGCTCTATGTCAGGACCATTAATATTAACAACAATAATAATAATAATAATAATACTTTATTTTTCTATCCCACCTCTATCTCCCCCAAGGGACTAGGGGCGGCTCACATGGGGACCAAGCCCAACGATATACAATAAAATGCGACAATATAAAACGCATAATAATAATAATAATAATTATTATTATTTTTTCTATCCCACCTCTTTCTCCCCAAAGGGACTTGGGGAGGCTCACATGGGGACCAAGCCCAAGAATATACAATAAAAAACAATATAAAATGGATAATAATAATAATAATAATAATAATAATAATAATACTTTATTTTTCTCTCTCACCTCCATCTCCCCAAAGGGACTCGGGGAGGCTCACATGGGGACCAAGCCCAAGAATATACAACAAAATACAACAATATAAAATGCACAATAATAATAATAATAATAATAATAATACTTTATTTTTCTATCCCGCCTACATCTCCTGAAGAGACTTGGGGCGGCTAACATGGGGACCAAGCCCAACCATATACAATAAAATACAACCATGTAAAATAGATAATAATAATAATAATAATAATAATAATAATAATAATAATAATACTATTTTTCTCTCTCACCTCCATCTCCCCAAAGGGACTCGGGGAGGCTCACATGGGGACCAAGCCCAAGAATATATAACAAAATACAACAATATAAAATGCACAATAATAATAATAATAATAATAATAATAATACTTTATTTTTCTATCCCGCCTACATCTCCGGAAGAGACTTGGGGCGGCTAACATGGGGACCAAGCCCAACCATATACAATAAAATACAACCATGTAAAATAGATAATAATAATAATAATAATAATACTATTTTTCTCTCTCACCTCCATCTCCCCAAAGGGACTCGGGGAGCCTCACATGGGGACCAAGCCCAAGAATATACAACAAAATACAACAATATAAAATGCACAATAATAATAATAATAATAATACTTTATTTTTCTATCCCGCCTACATCTCCCGAAGAGACTTGGGGCGGCTAACATGGGGACCAAGCCCAACCATATACAATAAAATACAACCATGTAAAATAGATAATAATAATAATAATAATACTATTTTTCTCTCTCACCTCCATCTCCCCAAAGGGACTCGGGGAGCCTCACATGGGGACCAAGCCCAAGAATATACAACAAAATACAACAATATAAAATGCACAATAATAATAATAATAATAATAATAATAATAATAATACTATTTTTCTATCCCACCTTTTTCGCCCCAAAGTGACTCGGGGGAGGCTCACATGGGGACCAAGCCCAAGAATATACAACAAAATACAACAATATAAAATGCAAATAATAATAATAATAATAATAATAATAATTATTATTATTATTATTATTATTATGTGGCCCAAATGATTCATTGGAACTTATGCCTCAAGTACCACCTCCCAGCAGCAAAAAACTGGTGGGATCACAAACCTGCAAAAGTATTGGAAAATGAACATGCAAAGATACTGTGGGACTTCCGAATCCAGACTGACAAAGTTCTGGAACACAACACACCAGACATCACAGTTGTGGAAAAGAACAAGGTTTGGGTCATTGATGTTGCCATCCCAGGTGACAGTCGCATTGATGAAAAACAACAGGAAAAACTCAGCCGCTATCAGGACCTCAGGATTGAACTTCAAAGACTCTGGCAGAAACCAGTACAGGTGGTCCCGGTGGTGATGGGCACACTGGGTGCCGTGCCAAAAGATCTCAGCCGGCATTTGGAAACAATAGACACTGACAAAATCACCATCTGCCAACTGCAAAAGGCCACCCTACTGGGATCTGCACACATCATCAGAAAATACATCACACAGTCCTAGACACTTGGGAAGTGTTCGACTTGTGATTTTGTGAAACGAAATCCAGCATATCTATCATATTTGCTGTGTCTTACAATAATAATAATAATAATAATAATAATAATAATAATAATTTACATCACACAGTCCTAGACACTTGGGAAGTGTCCGACTTGTGATTTTGTGAAACGAAATCCAGCATATCTATCTTGTTTGCTGTGTCATAATAAAATCATAATAATAATAATAATAATAATAATAATAATACATCACACAGTCCTAGTCACTTGGGAAGTGTTCGACTTGTGGTTTTGCGAAACGAAATCCAGCATATCTATCTTGTTTGCTGTGTCATAATAATAATAATAATAATAAATAATAATAATAATAATAATAATAATAATACATCACACAGTCCTAGACACTTGGGAAGTGTCTGACTTGTGATTTTGTGAAACGAAATCCAGCATATCTATCTTGTTTGCTGTGTCATAATAAAATCATAATAATAATAATAATAATAATAATAATAATAATAATACATCACACAGTCCTAGACACTTGGGAAGTGTCCGACTTGTGATTTTGTGATACGAAATCCAGCATGTCTATCTTGTTTGCTGTGTCATAATAATAATAATAATAATAATAATAATAATACATCACACAGTCCTAGACACTTGGGAAGTGTTCGACTTGTGGTTTTGCGAAACGAAATCCAGCATATCTATCTTGTTTGCTGTGTCATAATAAAATCATAATAATAATAATAATAATAATAATAATACATCACACAGTCCTAGACACTTGGGAAGTGTCCGACTTGTGATTTTGTGATACGAAATCCAGCATGTCTATCTTGTTTGCTGTGTCATACAATAATAATAATAATAATAATAATAATAATAATAATAATACATCACACAGTCCTAGACACTTGGGAAGTGTTCGACTTGTGGTTTTGCGAAACGAAATCCAGCATATCTATCTTGTTTGCTGTGCCATACAATGTCGTTGTGTTGATAATAATAATAATAATAATAATACTTTATTTTTCTATCCCGCCTCTATCTCCCCGAAGGGATTCGGGGTGGCTCACATGGTTAAACATGATGAATAAACATGATTAAAACATACGTAGGCAATATCAACAAAACAGAATAAAATAAAATGATATAAAATAATAAAATAAAATAATATTATAATATATTACAATACTATATTGATATATCTAATATTTTAATACGATAATAAAATGGGGTGGGGTGGGGTGGGGGTGCCAAGGCGTTTACCTGGGAGAGCTCTGGCTGGGAGAGCCCCGGCTGGCTCATCTGGGAGGGCTGGCTCATGGAGATGTAGCCCTGGGTCAGGGGCCCCTGGGAGAAGGGCTGCGAGGCCACGTCCTGGCTGGCCTGGCTGTTGGGCAGGTTGGACTGGCCCGAGCCCGGGAGGCCAAAGCGGTTCTTCTGCCGACCACCCCGACCACCCTTGCCCTTCAGGTTCCCCCGCCCTGCAAGACAGAGAGACAGAAAGCTCAGAAAGTGGCCCAGCAAGAGCAGACACCATCGTGGAATAACACAGTACAATATCATAATATATCATAATTCTATTATTATATATCATATGCAATAATAATAATAATAATAATATTGCCGTACAGCGGAATAGTACAATATAGTAATATATAATACGAGCTGTGCCCGGCCACGCGTTGCTGTGGCAAAGTGGTGGTGGTATTGGTTAAAAATTGTTGTGTCATTTTTATTTGATGTTATTTGCAATTTTTTAATTAATTTTATTGTAAGTTATATTTTTGTGTGTTGTCGAAGGCTTTCATGGCCAGGATCACAGGGTTGTTGTGTGTCTTTCGGGCTGTGTGGCCATGTTCCAGAAGCATTCTCTCCTGACGTTTCGCCCACATCTATGGCAGGCATCCTGCCTGCCATAGATGTGGGCGAAACGTCAGGAGAGAATGCTTCTGGAACATGGCCACACAGCCCGAAAGACACACAACAACCCAGTTATATTTTTATTTATTATATTTTATTATTTTGTTGTATTGTTTTTAGTTATTTTCTGTTATTATAGTATTTTATTGTATTAATTTTTTAGTGTTTTTTATTAAATTTTTTTTGAGTTGCTAGGAGACCAAGTTGGAGGAGCTTAGCCTTCTAACTGGCAGCAATTGGATAAAAACAATTATTCCTCTCTCTCTAATTAGGACTTTATTTTTCACGGCAACCCACAAAACAACAAAACAACCCATCACGGCAACCCACAAAACAACAAAACTACAGGCCCCCCAACCTCGAAATTTGACAACACAACCCATCATCCACGCCTCTAGGTTGATACAAGAAAAAGAAAAGAAAAATAAAGTCCTAATTAGAGAGAGAGTAATAATTGCTTTTATCCAATTGCTGCCAGTTAGAAGGCTAAGCTCCTCCAACTTGGTCTCCTAGCAACCCAATAAAAATAATAAAAAACGCTTAAAAAATAATACAATAAAATACTATAATAACACAAAATAACTAAAAATAATACAAGAAAATAATAAAATATAATAAATAAAAAGACGACTTACAATAAAATTAATTTAAAAAATCCAAATGACACAACAATTTTTAACCAATACCACCACCACTTTGCCACAGCAACACGTGGCCGGGCACAGCTAGTATAATAATATATCATAATTCTATTATTATATATCATATGCAATAATAATAATAATATTGCCGTACAGCGGAATAGTACAATATAGTAATATATAATATTGATATTGTGCTAATAATATATCATATTGTATATAATAATAATATAGTACAATATAATAATATAATAATTGTGTGTATTTATATATCTATACAGTATTATCCAGAGGCTTGGATAAGCGAGGCTTGGATTAGTGAGACTCTACTGTATATTGTACTATGTTATTATACAACAATATAACAACAATATAGCACACTACCAGTATATTATATTGTACTATACCATAAGTTTTACTATATATAATACATTATACTGCAACATTTATATATAATATATATATATACACACACACACACACACACATACATACACACACACAATTATTGTATTATTATATTGTACTATATTATTATTATATACAATATGATATATTATTAGCACAATATCAATATTATATATTACTATATTGTACTATATTATTATTATTATATACAATGTATTATTAGCATAGCACAATATCAATATTATATATTACTGTATTGTACGGCAATACTAGTATTACATGTAATAAATAATATACAATTATTATATTGTACAATATTATTATACTACAACATTAATATATATATATCCGTACTACATTACAGTGTTATGGTGTATTATATGTATGTACAATATATTATATTATTAGCATGTTACTATTTGCATGATATGTTACTTTATTGTACTATAATGCTGTACGGCAATATTATTATTATTGCATGTGATATATAATAGAATTATGATATATTATTATACTAGCTGTGCCCGGCCACGCGTTGCTGTGGCAAAGTGGTGGTGGTATTAGTTAAAAATTGTTGTGTCATTTGGATTTTTTAAATTAATTTTATTGTAAGTCGTCTTTTTATTTATTATATTTTATTATTTTCTTGTATTTTTTTAGTTATTTTCTGTTATTATAGTATTTTATTGTATTAATTTTTTAGTGTTTTTTATTAATTTTTTTTTGAGTTGCTAGGAGACCAAGTTGGAGGAGCTTAGCCTTCTAACTGGCAGCAATTGGATAAAAACAATTATTCCTCTCTCTCTAATTAGGACTTTATTTTTCTTTTCTTTTTGTTGTATCAACCTAGAGGCGTGAATGATGGGTTGTGTTGTCAAATTTCGAGGTTGGGGGGCCTGTAGTTTTGTTGTTTTGTGGGTCGCCGTGATGCCATTACTCTTTTATATATATAGATGGATAAAAGCAATTATTTCTCTCTCTCTAATTAGGACTTTATTTTTCTTTTCTTTTTGTTGTATCAACCTAGAGGCGTGGATGATGGGTTGTGTTGTCAAATTTCGAGGTTGGGGGGCCTGTAGTTTTGTTGTTTTGTGGGTCGCCGTGATGCCATCACTCTTTTATATATATAGATTGATATTGTGCTAATAATATATCATATTGTATATAATAATAATATAGTACAATATAATAATATAATAATTGTGTGTATTTATATATCTATACAGTAGAGTCTCACTTATCCAACATAAACGGGCCGGCAGAATGTTGGATAAGCGAATATGTTGGATAATAAGGAGGGGTTAAGGAAAAGCCTATTAAACATCAAATTAGGTTATGATTTTACAAATTAAGCATCAAAACATCATGTTATACAACAAATTTGACAGAAAAGGTAGTTCAATACTCAGTAATGCTATGTAGTAATTACTGTATTTACGAATTTAGCACCAAAATATCACGATGTATTGAAAACATTGACTACAGAAATGCGTTGGATAATCCAGAACGTTGGATAAGCGAGTGTTGGATAAGTGAGACTCTACTGTATATATAAAAGAGTGATGGCATCACGGCGACCCACAAAACAACAAAACTACAGGCCCCCCAACCTCGAAATTTGACGACACAACCCATCATCCACGCCTCTAGGTTGATACAAGAAAAAGAAAAGAAAAATAAAGTCCTAATTAGAGAGAGAGGAATAATTGCTTTTATCCAATTGCTGACAGTTAGAAGGCTAAGCTCCGCCCACTTGGTCTCCTAGCAACCCAATAAAAAATAATAAAAAACGCTAAATAAATAATACAATAAAATACTATAATAACACAAAATAACTAAAAATAATACAAGAAAATAATAAAATATAATAAATAAAAAGACGACTTACAATAAAATTAATTTAAAAAATCCAAATGACACAACAATTTTTAACCAATACCACCACCACTTTGCCACAGCAACGCGTGGCCGGGCACAGCTAGTATAATAATATATCATAATTCTATTATTATATATCATATGCAATAATAATAATAATATTGCCGTACAGCAGAATAGTACAATATAGTAATATATAATATTGATATTGTGCTAATAATATATCATATTGTATATAATAATAATATAGTACAATATAATAATATAATAATTGTGTGTATTTATATATCTATACAGTATTATCCAGAGGCTTGGATAAGCGAGGCTTGGATTAGTGAGACTCTACTGTATATTGTACTATGTTATTATACAACAATATAACAACAATATAGCACACTACCAGTATATTATATTGTACTATACCATAAGTTTTACTATATATAATACATTATACTGCAACATTTATATATATATATATACACACACACACACACACACACACATACATACACACACACAATTATTGTATTATTATATTGTACTATATTATTATTATATACAATATGATATATTATTAGCACAATATCAATATTATATATTACTATATTGTACTATATTATTATTATTATATACAATGTATTATTAGCATAGCACAATATCAATATTATATATTACTGTATTGTACGGCAATACTAGTATTACATGTAATAAATAATATACAATTATTATATTGTACAATATTATTATACTACAACATTAATATATATATATCCGTACTACATTACAGTGTTATGGTGTATTATATGTATGTACAATATATTATATTATTAGCATGTTACTATTTGCATGATATGTTACTTTATTGTACTATAATGCTGTACGGCAATATTATTATTATTGCATGTGATATATAATAGAATTATGATATATTATTATACTAGCTGTGCCCGGCCACGCGTTGCTGTGGCAAAGTGGTGGTGGTATTGGTTAAAAATTGTTGTGTCATTAGGATTTTTAAAATTAATTTTATTGTAAGTCGTCTTTTTATTTATTATATTTTATTATTTTCTTGTATTTTTTTTAGTTATTTTCTGTTATTATAGTATTTTATTGTATTAATTTTTTAGTGTTTTTTATTAAAAAAAAATTGAGTTGCTAGGAGACCAAGTTGGAGGAGTTTAGCCTTCTAACTGGCAGCAATTGGATAAAAACAATTATTCCTCTCTCTCTAATTAGGACTTTATTTTTCTTTTCTTTTTGTTGTATCAACCTAGAGGCGTGGATGATGGGTTGTGTTGTCAAATTTCGAGGTTGGGGGGCCTGTAGTTTTGTTGTTTTGTGGGTCGCCGTGATGCCATCACTCTTTTATATATATAGATTGATTTTGTGCTAATAATATATCATATTGTATATAATAATAATATAGTACAATATAATAATAATTGTGTGTATTTATATATCTATACAGTAGAGTCTCACTTATCCAACATAAACGGGCCGGCAGAATGTTGGATAAGCGAATATGTTGGATAATAAGGAGGGGTTAAGGAAAAGCCTATTAAACATCAAATTAGGTTATGATTTTACAAATTAAGCATCAAAACATCATGTTATACAACAAATTTGACAGAAAAGGTAGTTCAATACTCAGTAATGCTATGTAGTAATTACTGTATTTACGAATTTAGCACCAAAATATCACGATGTATTGAAAACATTGACTACAGAAATGCGTTGGATAATCCAGAACGTTGGATAAGCGAGTGTTGGATAAGTGAGACTCTATGGTATATATAAAAGAGTGATGGCATCACGGCAACCCACAAAACAACAAAACTACAGGCCCCCCAACCTCGAAATTTGACAACACAACCCATCATCCACGCCTCTAGGTTGATACAAGAAAAAGAAAAGAAAAATAAAGTCCTAATTAGAGAGAGAGGAATAATTGCTTTTATCCAATTGCTGCCAGTTAGAAGGCTAAGCTCCTCCAACTTGGTCTCCTAGCAACCCAATAAAAAATAATAAAAAAACACTAAAAAAATAATACAATAAAATACTATAATAACACAAAATAACTAAAAATAATACAAGAAAATAATAAAATATAATAAATAAAAAGACGACTTACAATAAAATTAATTTAAAAAATCCAAATGACACAACAATTTTTAACCAATACCACCACCACTTTGCCACAGCAACGCGTGGCTGGGCACAGCTAGTATAATAATATATCATAATTCTATTATTATATATCACATGCAATAATAATAATATTGCCGTACAGCAGTATAGTACAATAAGGTAACATATCATGCAAATAGTAACATGCTAATAATATAATATATTGTACATACATATAATACACCATAACACTGTAATGTAGTACGGATATATATATATTAATGTTGTAGTATAATAATATTGTACAATATAATAATTGTATATTATTTATTACATGTAATACTAGTATTGCCGTACAATACAGTAATATATAATATTGATATTGTGCTATGCTAATAATACATTGTATATAATAATAATAATATAGTACAATATAGTAATATATAATATTGATATTGTGCTAATAATATATCATATTGTATATAATAATAATATAGTACAATATAATAATACAATAATTGTGTGTATGTATGTATGTATGTATGTATGTGTGTATATATATATATATATAAAATAAATAAAAATGTTGCAGTATAATGTATTATATATACTAAAACTTATGGTATAGTACAATATAATATACTGGTAGTGTGCTATATTGTTGTTATATTGTTGTATAATAACATAGTACAATATACAGTAGAGTCTCACTTATCCAAGCCTCGCTTATCCAAGCCTCTGGATAATCCAAGCCATTTTTGTAGTCAATGTTTTCAATATATCGTGATATTTTGGTGCTAAATTCGTAAATACAGTAATTACAACATAACATTACTGCGTATTGAACTACTTTTTCTGTCAAATTTGTTGTATAACATGAAGTTTTGGTGCTTAATTTGTAAAATCATAACCTAATTTGATATTTAATAGGCTTTTCCTTGATCAGTCCTTATAATCCAAGATATTCGCTTATCCAAGCTTCTGCCGGCCCGTTTAGCTTGGATTAGTGAGACTCTACTGTATGTGTGTGTGTGTGTGTGTGT
Source organism: Anolis carolinensis (assembly GCF_035594765.1). Taxonomy (NCBI): domain Eukaryota; kingdom Metazoa; phylum Chordata; class Lepidosauria; order Squamata; family Anolidae; genus Anolis; species Anolis carolinensis. Next base: position 33,324,985 of record NW_026943818.1, on the reverse strand, counting down.
GTGTGTGTGTGTGTGTGTGTGTGTATATATATATATATATAAATGTTGTAGTATAATGTGTTATATATACCAAAACTTATGGTATAGTACAATATAATATACTGGTAGTGTGCTATATTGTTGTTATATTGTTGTATAATAACATAGTACAATATAATAATATATAATAATTGTATTATTATATATTACATGTAATACCAATAATATTGCCGTACAGCAGAATAGTACAATATAGTAATATATAATACTAACACTGCTATGCTAGTAATAGAATATACTGTATTATAATATAATACACTGTAATTATATAATTATCTGATAGGGTCTAATACAATATAGTAGTATATAATATGCTACCGTGTTTCCCCGAAAATAAGACAGTGTCTTATATTATTTTTTGCTCCCAAAGATGTGCTAGGTCTTATTTTCAGCGGATGTCTTATTTTTCCATGAAGAAGAATTCACATTTATTGTTGAACAAAAAAAATGAACATTTATTATATACTGTACAGTAGTTGTCATCACAAACCAACATAACCAAACCAGACCAAATGTGACTCCTGTCAAGAATTTCTTGTTACTACCATTATTTCCATTTCCATTTACCAATCCTGCATGCTCAGGTATTTTGTTTGGCGGGTGCCGGGCATGCTTCCAAGCAAAAACTTTGCTAGGTCTTACTTTCGGGGGAGGCCTTATATTTAGCAATTCAGCAAAACCTCTGCTAGGTCTTATTTTTTGGGGATGTCTTATTTTCGGGGAAACAGGGTACTATGTTAATAATATAATATATTATATTATAATACATTGTAACTATATAATTATCTAATAATATCATATATTGTATCTATATATATAAAAGGCTTTTGGCATCACGGCAACTCACAAAACAACAAAACCCAACACCCACCAAACTCTAAAATTGGCAACACAATCCATCATCCCTGCCTCCAGTAAGATACAACACAATCACACAAAAGATACAATCACAACACCCAAAAAAAAAGGCCAAAACCCACAACAGGCAATGTGCCATGCTTTCTATATTTTGTAATATATATATATATATATATATATATATATATATATCTATATCTATATCTATATCTATATCTATATACAGTAGAGTCTCACTTATCCAACGTAAACGGGCCAGCAGAACGTTGGATAAGCAAATATGTTGGATAATAAGGAGAGATTAAGGAAAAGCCTAATAAACATTAAATTAGGTTATGATTTTACAAATGAAGCACGAAAACATCATGTTATACAACAAATTTGACAGAAAAAGTAGTTCAATGCGCAGTCATGCTATGTAGTAATTACTGTATTTATGAATTTAGCACCGAAATATCACGATGTATTGAAAACATTGACTACAAAAATGCGTTGGATAATCCAGAACGTTGGATAAGCGAGTGTTGGATAAGTGAGACTCTACTGTATATAAAAGAGTGATGGCATCACGGCGACCCACAAAACAACAAAACTACAGGCCCCACAACCTCGAAATTTGACAACACAACCCATCATCCACGCCTCTAGGTTGATACAACAAAAAGAAAAGAAAAATAAAGTCCTAATTAGAGGGAGAGGAATAATTGCTTTTATCCAATTGCTGCCAGTTAGAAGGCTAAGCTCCTCCAACTTGGTCTCCTAGCAACCCAATAAAAATAATAAAAAACACTAAAAAAATTGATACAATAAAATACTATAATAACAGAAAATAACTAAAAATAATACAAGAAAATAATAAAATATAATAAATAAAAATATAACTTACAATAAAATTAATTAAAAAATGCAAATAACGTCAAATAAAAATTACACAACAATTTTTAACCAATACCACCACCACTTGGCCACAGCAACGCGTGGCCGGGCACAGCTAGTATATATATAAAATACAAAATAATAAATACAGCCAGACATTGGAGCTGCAAGGATATTCAGTGCAATTCAACCATACCAATAAAAGATTAACCTTCGTAAAAGGCGACCAGGCTTTGAAACAGTGATACTACTCTGAAGCTGACCAACCAAAGATTTCCCCTGGGTAGCAAGCACCCAGGCTTTGAACCACCGAGGCTATTCATTACAATTCTACCACCCCAAAAAAACATTCCCCTAAAAGGCAACTACCTAACCTTCCAAGCAGCAAGCCTATTCCTTTCTATTCCACCTCACCAAACAAGGATTCCCATAAGAAAATGGCCAGGCTTTCAGGCTACAAAGCTATTCACTGTTATTCCACCTACCTAACAAAGAATTCCCATAAGCCACAGCAACGCTTGGCCGGGCACAGCTAGTATACATATAATATTGACGATGTTATAATGCAATACAATATAACACCAATAATAATACAATATAATAATCTCTATATATAAAAGAGTGATGGCATCAGGGCAGCGGACAAAACAACAAAACTACAGGCCCCCCAACCTCGAAATTTGACAACACAACCCATCATTCATGGCTCTAGGTTGATACAACAAAAAGAAAAGAAAAAATAAAGTCCTAATTACAGGGAGAGGAATAATAGTTTTTATCCAATTGCTGCCAGTTTGAAGGCTAAGCTCCACCCACTTGGTCTCCTAGCAACCTACTCAGCCCAGGGGACAGGCACAGTTAGGCCTCACTTAGGCCTCTTCCACAGATTATCAGATTTTAAGTGGATTATATGGCAGTGTAGACTCAAGGCCCTTCCACATCTATATAACCCATTTAGAATCTTATATTATCTGCTTTGAACTGGATTATCTTGACTCCATACAGCCATATAATCCACTTCAGTGTGCATACTAAACATAAAGACAACCATACAACAGACATTCAATACCACCACTACCTCAACCATTTCTCACCAACACCACCAGACAACGCCACAGCAACGCGTAGTAATATATAAAAATAATAATAATCCAGGAACAAAAAGAGCTCCATAGTGTTATGCAGTGAATAAGGCTCCGTCCTAATGTGACCCTACCGGCCGCGGGTCCGTTGGCCTGTCCGAAGTACCCCGGGGGCGGCATGGGCGGCATGACCAGGTTGAAGGGGATGGGGATGTTCATGGCGGTGACGTGGCTGGGCCCGGCGCTGATCATCCCGATCTGGTCGTGGGTCTGGAAGTACATGTTGGAGGGGCGGCCTGGGAAAACACGAGCAGGGAAAGGGGTTAGAAGGGTCTAAGACAGGGGTCCTCAAACTTTTTGAGCCGAGGGCCGGTCCACAATCCTTCAGACTCTTGAGGGGCCGGATTATCATTTGAAAAAAAAATACGAACAAATTCCGATGCACACTGCATATGTCTTATTTGCAGTGCAAAAACAACAACAAGAACAAGAACAATGAAAGAACAATACATTATTTAAAAATAAAAACAATTTTAACCAACATACATTTTTCAGGATTTCAATGGGAAGTGTGGTCCTGCTTCTGGCCAATGAGATAGTCAAGTTAATTAGGATTGTTGTTGTTGTTGTTGTGTTCCTTCAAGTCATTTCAGACTTTGGGCGAGCCTAAGTCTAAAATTTATTTATTATTATGTATTTAGTCAAGTTAATTAGGATTGTTGTTGTTGTTGTTGTGTTCCTTCAAGTCATTTCAGACTTTGGGCGAGCCTAAGTCTAAAATTTATTTATTATTATGTATTTAGTCAAGTTAATTAGGATTGTTGTTGTTGTTGTGTTCCTTCAAGTCATTTCAGACTTTGGGCGAGCCTAAGTCTAAAATTTATTTATTATTATGTATTTAGTCAAGTTAATTAGGATTGTTGTTGTTGTTGTGTTCCTTCAAGTCATTTCAGACTTTGGGCGAGCCTAAGTCTAAAATTTATTTATTATTATGTATTTAGTCAAGTTAATTAGGATTGTTGTTGTTGTTGTTGTGTTCCTTCAAGTCATTTCAGACTTTGGGCGAGCCTAAGTCTAAAATTTATTTATTATTATGTATTTAGTCAAGTTAATTAGGATTGTTGTTGTTGTTGTGTGCCTTCAAGTCATTTCAGACTTTGGGCGAGCCTAAGTCTAAAATTTATTTATTTATTATTATGTATTTAGTCAAGTTAATTAGGATTGTTGTTGTTGTTGTTGTTGTGTGCCTTCAAGTCATTTCAGACTTTGGGCGAGCCTAAGTCTAAAATTTATTTATTTATTATTATGTATTTAGTCAAGTTAATTAGGACTGTTGTTGTTGTTGTTGTGTTCCTTCAAGTCATTTCAGACTTTGGGCGAGCCTAAGTCTAAAATTTATTTATTTATTATTATGTATTTAGTCAAGTTAATTAGGATTGTTGTTGTTGTTGTTGTGTTCCTTCAAGTCATTTCAGACTTTGGGCGAGCCTAAGTCTAAAATTTATTTATTATTATGTATTTAGTCAAGTTAATTAGGATTGTTGTTGTTGTTGTGTGCCTTCAAGTCATTTCAGACTTTGGGCGAGCCTAAGTCTAAAATTTATTTATTTATTATTATGTATTTAGTCAAGTTAATTAGGATTGTTGTTGTTGTTGTTGTTGTTGTTGTGTGCCTTCAAGTCATTTCAGACTTTGGGCGAGCCTAAGTCTAAAATTTATTTATTTATTATTATGTATTTAGTCAAGTTAATTAGGACTGTTGTTGTTGTTGTGTGCCTTCAAGTCATTTCAGACTTTGGGCGAGCCTAAGTCTAAAATTTATTTATTTATTATTATGTATTTAGTCAAGTTAATTAGGATTGTTGTTGTTGTTGTTGTGTTCCTTCAAGTCATTTCAGACTTTGGGCGAGCCTAAGTCTAAAATTTATTTATTTATTATTATGTATTTAGTCAAGTTAATTAGGACTGTTGTTGTTGTTGTGTGCCTTCAAGTCATTTCAGACTTTGGGCGAGCCTAAGTCTAAAATTTATTTATTTATTATTATGTATTTAGTCAAGTTAATTAGGATTGTTGTTGTTGTTGTTGTGTTCCTTCAAGTCATTTCAGACTTTGGGCGAGCCTAAGTCTAAAATTTATTTATTTATTATTATGTATTTAGTCAAGTTAATTAGGATTGTTGTTGTTGTTGTGTGCCTTCAAGTCATTTCAGACTTTGGGCGAGCCTAAGTCTAAAATTTATTTATTTATTATTATGTATTTAGTCAAGTTAATTAGGATTGTTGTTGTTGTTGTTGTGTTCCTTCAAGTCATTTCAGACTTTGGGCGAGCCTAAGTCTAAAATTTATTTATTTATTATTATGTATTTAGTCAAGTTAATTAGGATTGTTGTTGTTGTTGTGTGCCTTCAAGTCATTTCAGACTTTGGGCGAGCCTAAGTCTAAAATTTATTTATTTATTATTATGTATATAGTCAAGTTAATTAGGATTGTTGTTGTTGTTGTTGTTGTTGTGTGCCTTCAAGTCATTTCAGACTTTGGGCGAGCCTAAGTCTAAAATTTATTTATTTATTATTATGTATTTAGTCAAGTTAATTAGGATTGTTGTTGTTGTTGTGTGCCTTCAAGTCATTTAAGACTTTGGGCGAGCCTAAGTCTAAAATTTATTTATTTATTATTATGTATTTAGTCAAGTTAATTAGGATTGTTGTTGTTCTTGTTGTTGTTGTTGTTGTGTGCCTTCAAGTCATTTCAGACTTTGGGCGAGCCTAAGTCTAAAATGTATTTATTTATTATTTATTTATTTACTGCATTTATTTACTACATTTGTATCATATCCTTCTCACCCCAATGGGGACTCAGAGTGGCTTACAAATTATATGTACATGCAAGATATTATATTATTAGCATAGCACAATATTAGCATTATATATTACTATACTGAACTATACCACTATACTGTAATATTATTAGTAATATTATATGTAATATAGAATACATAATTAATATTATTATATGGTACTAGCTGTGCCCGGCCACGCGTTGCTGTGGCAAAGTGGTGGTGGTATTGGTTAAAAATTGTTGTGTAATTTTTATTTGACGTTATTTGTATTTTTTTTATTAATTTTATTGTAAGTTATCTTTTTATTTATTATATTTTATTATTTTCTTGTATTATTTTTAGTTATTTTCTGTTATTATAGTATTTTATTGTATTAATTTTTTAGTGTTTTTAATTATTTTTTTAGTGTTTTTTATTGTTTTTTATTGGGTTGCTAGGAGACCAAGTTGGAGGAGCTTAGCCTTCTAACTGGCAGCAATTGGATAAAAACAATTATTCCTCTCCTTCTAATTAGGACTTTATTTTTCTTTTCTTTTTGTTGTATCAACCTAGAGGCGTGGATGATGGGTTGTGTTGACAAATTTCGAGGTTGGGGGGCTTGTAGTTTTGTTGTTTTGTGGGTTGCCGTGATGCCATCACTCTTTTATATATATAGATTAGTGTTATATTGTACTACATTATAATATTATCAATATTATATGTATATACAATATATTATATTATAAAACTGAGAGCGGGGGCCAGGTAAATGACCTCGGAGGGCCGCATCCGGCCCCTGGGCCTTAGTTTGGGGACCCCTGTTCTAAGATATATACAAAATTAATAGAATGGGAGACAGAAACGGTACCAGTAAAAGATAGTACAGTAGAGTCTCATTTATCCAACATAAACGGGCCGGCAGAATGTTGGATAAGCGATTATGTTGGATAATAAGGAGAGATTAAGGAGAAGCCTATTAAACATCAAATTAGGTTATGATTTTACAAATTAAGCACCAAAACATCATGTTAGACAACAAATTTGGCAGAAAAAGTAGTTCGATACGCAGTAATACTATATAGTAATTACTGTATGTATGAATTCAGCACCAAAATATCACGATATATTGAAGACATTGACTACAAAAATGCGTTGGATAATCCAGAACGTTGGATAAGCGAGTGTTGGATAAGTGAGACTCTACTGTACATACAATATATTATATTATTAGCATAGCACAATATTAGCATTATATATTACTATACTGAACTATACCACTATACTGTAATATTATTAGTAATATTATATGTAATATAGAATACATAATTAATATTATTATATGGTATTAGTGTTATATTGTACTACATTATAATATTATCAATATTATATGTATATACAATATTTTATATTATAAAACTGAGGGTGGGGGGCCAGGTAAATGACCTCGGAGGGCCGCATCCGGCCCCCGGGCCTTAGTTTGGGGACCCCTGGTCTAAGATATATACAAAATTAATAGAATGGGAGACAGAAACGGTACCAGTAAAAGATAGTATGATCGAATGGGCCAAAAATCTGGGCAAAAAAAACTATTTAGAAGAGTGGGAAAAGGCCTGGAACTCCAGATTAAAAATAACATACGCAACAGAATTGAAAGAAAATTGGATCAAAATGTTTTACCGTTGGTATCTGACCCCCCCCAAAAATATCAAAATATTACAAAAAAAGTTCAAACAAATGTTGGAAATGCGGTGATCAAATTGGAACGTTCTTCCACTGTTGGTGGACTTGCAAAAAAGCAAAGAAATATTGGAAAGAAATCCACCAGGCAATACAAAAGATGTTGCAAATTAAAATAGACTTAGACCCAAAATACTTCCTCCTGGGAATGCTTAATATTGAAAATAATAAAAACAAAGAAATGCTCTTCAATTACCTCACCACGGCGGCAAGAATTATATATGCCAAATATTGGAAAAAGAAAGAAATTCCGGAACTAGATTGTTGGTTAATTAAGATCACGGAAATAATGAACATGGACAAACTAACATACTTATTAAAAAATAATTACAGTATTCCAAAAAAAAAAAAATCCAAATGGGGACCGGTTAAAAAGTACTTGTTAGAAATGCAAATGAAGGTGCTAATATAATTTGTATTATTTAAATAAACTATATAAAAGACCTGTATATTAATAGAAAGATATAAGAAGATGTGGTCACCAAACAGAAAGAAGGAAAGAAAAAGAAAGGAAAAAGAGGTACAAATACAAACCTCTTAAAGTAGTTGCGTAAGAGATGGAAGTCACTCTGTTAAATTTTATTACTACACATGTTTTTGTTTTGTGTTTTTGTTTATATGTTTTATTATATGTTCCTATTACTTTCCCTTTTTTTTTTGCTTCAACTTTCTTCCTCTCTTCTTTTCGCTTCATCATTGTATTTCTTCCCCCTTTGTTCTTATAATTAATCGTGCACACACCGTCACTGTAAATTTTTTTTATTTGCAAAATCAATAAAAACTCTTTTTTTAAAAAAAAAAAAAAAAAAAGAAGGGTCTGGTCCGCACCAAAAGACCCAGAAGTAGCTATGCAATGTATTATAATTAGCATAGTAGCATATTATATTCTACTATATTGTATTAGACCCTATTAGATCATTATATAATTACAGTGTATTATATTATAATACAATATATTCTATTACTAGCATAGCACAATACTATTATATATTACTATATTGTACTATTCCGCTGTACGGCAATATTATTGGTATTACATTAATTATGATATATTATTATATTGTACTATGTTATTATACAACAACATAACAACAATATAGCACACTACCAGTATATTATACTATTAATATTATATTGTTTTAGTATATACTAGCTGTGCCCGGCCACGCGTTGCTGTGGCGAAGTATGGTGGTATGGGAAATAGTCCAGATAATCCAGTTAAAGCAGATAATATAAGATTATAAATGGGTTATATAGCTGTGTGGAAGGGCCTTGAGTCTACACTGCCATCTAATCCAGTTAAAATCTGATAATCTGTATTTTATAGGCAGCGTGGAAGAGGCCTAAGTGAGGCCTAAGTCTGCCTGTCCCCTGGCTGAGTAGGTTGCTAGGAGACCAAGTGGGCGGAACTTAGCCTTGTAACTGGCAGCAATTGGATAAAAACAATTATCCCTCTCCCTGTAATTAGGACTTTATTTTTCTTTTCTTTTTGTTGTATCAACCTAGAGCCGTGGATGATGGGTTGTGTTGTCAAATTTGGAGGTTGGGGGGCCTGTAGTTTTGTTGTTTTGTCCGCTGCCCTGATGCCATCACTCTTTTATATATATAGATAATACATTATACTACATTATATATATATATATATATACACACACACATACATACACACACACACACAGTAGAGTCTCACTTATCCAACACTCGCTTATCCAACATTCTGGATAATCCAACTCATTTTTCTAGTCAAAGTTTTCAATATATTGTGATATTTTGGTGCTAAATTCGTAAATACAGTAATTACTACATAGCATTACTGCGTATTGAGCTACCTTTTCTGTCAAATTTGTTGTACAACATGATGTTTTGGTGCTTAATTTGTAAAATCATAAACTAATTTGATGTTTAATAGGCTTTTCCTTAATGCCTCCTTATTATCCAACATATTCGCTTATCCAACGTTCTGCCAGCCCGTTTATGTTGGATAAGTGAGACTCTGCTGTATATATATATATATATATACACACACTGTATATATATACACTCTGTATATATATACACTCTACTGTATATATATATATATACACACACACACACACAATTATTATATTATTATGTTGTATTATATTATTATATACAATATGATATATTATTAGCACCATATCAATATTATATATTACTATATTACTATATTGTACTATACCGCTGTACGGCAATATTATTATTACATGTAATATATAATATACAATTATTATATTATATTGTACTATATTATTATTATTATTATTATTATTATTATTATAGCTATAGTAGTTGCACAGGGCATCTCTTTGACTTGAAACATTGCACTATATTCCTCTGCCCCAAAGCATCTTAGAATATAACATTGTATTTTAGTTCCATCCCAGTGGTCTTTTTTTTTTTTCTGATTCATATGTTATTTGAGTGATTATATTCCTTCTGTTTATGTGATTGTTTTAGTCAATTGTTATGTTTTGTTTTTAATTCTTATAGCGTTTTATAGTGTTTTATTGTACAGTGTTTTGTCCTGATTTTATATTGGAAACCGCCCTGAGTCCCTTTCGGGAAAGAGGGTGGTATACAAATAAACTTTCACTTACTTACTACAGTAGAGTCTCACTTATCCAACACTCGCTTATCCAACGTTCTGGATTATCCAACGCATTTTTGGAGTCAATGTTTTCAATACATCATGATATTTTGGTGCTAAATTCGTAAATACAGTAATTACTACATAGCATTACTGTGTATTAAACTACTTTTTCTGTCAAATTTGTTGTATAACATGATGTTTTGGTGCTTAATTTGTAAAATCATAACCTCATTTGATGTTTAATAGGCTTTTCCTTAATGCCTCCTTATTATCCAACATATTCGCTTATCCAACATTCTGCCGGCCCGTTTACGTTGGATAAGTGAGACTCTACTGTATATATATATACACACACACACACACAATTATTATATTATTATGTTGTATATTATTATATACAATATGATATATTATTAGCACCATATCAATATTATATCTATATATATAAAAGAGTGATGGCATCACGGCGACCCACAAAACAACAAAACTACAGGTCCCCCAACCTCGAAATTTGACGACACAACCCATCATCCACGCCTCTAGGTTGATACAACAAAAAGAAAAGAAAAATAAAGTCCTAATTAGAGAGAGAGGAATAATTGCTTTTATCCCATTGCTGCCAGTTAGAAGGCTAAGCTCCTCCAGCTTGGTCTCCTAGCAACCCAAAAAAAAAAAAAACACTAAAAAATAATTAAAAACACTAAAAAATTCATACAAAAAAACATTCTGCCGGCCCGTTTACGTTGGATAAGCGAGACTCTACTGTACTTTTACTATGCAATGCTGATGGGGGGTTTTCCCGAGATATCAGATTAGGGCTCCAGACAGAGGGAGTGAAGGAGAGATTAATGAGGCGAAAAGTCCTTGAAACCCAGGTGCATGAGGCACGATCTCATGGGATCTTGGTTGGGCTTGGTCTTAAATTCAGTATTTACTTGGTGTCTCACAGAGCAGACAACGTTGCCAAAAGGTTCAGGTCCCTCTCCCGCTCATCCCAACCCTTTGTTTACATGTGACCAAGTCAGTAAATTCTCCGTCGTGACGTGGATTCCCCTGAAGGCTTATTCGCTTGAGATCTCAGAGGGAACCATGACACAACGAGAAAGGCTCTGTACGAGGCCACCGGGCACAAAAAACACAGGAGGTGACTCTCACCTTGGCTGCTGCGGTCGTACACCGATCCGGGGATGATGGCCTCGCGGGCGTCGTACATGGCGGTGGTCATGAAGCGGGCCCCCTGGGGAGGGAGACATAGAATGTACACATTATTATATATATATTATTATTATATATTATTTTTATATATATATATATATATATATAAAATGACACAGCAAACAAAATAGATATATTTATTATTATCTATATCTATATATATAAAAGAGTGATGGCATCAGGGCAGCGGACAAAACAACAAAACTACAGGCCCCCCAACCTCAAAATTTGACAACACAACCCATCATCCATGCCTCTAGGTTGATACAACAAAAAGAAAAGAAAAATAAAGTCCTACTTAGAGGGAGAGCAATAATTGTTTTTATCCAATTGCTGCCAGTTTAGAAGGCTAAGCTCCGCCCACTTGGTCTCCCAGCAACCCACTCAGCCCAGTGTTAATAGAAGAATAAAAAATAAAATAAATACAAATAATATAATTAAAAAAAAGTGTCTAGGACTGTGTGATGTATTTTTGGATGATGCGTGCAGATCCCAGTAGGGTGGCCTTTTGCAGTTATTATTATTATTATTATTATTATTATTGACACAATGACGTTGTATGACACAGCAAACAAGATAGATATGCTGGGTTTTGTTTCACAAAACCACAAGTCGAACACTTCCCAAGTGTCTAGGACTGTGTGATGTATTTTCGGATGATGCGTGCAGATCCCAGCAGGGTAGCTTTTTGCAGTTGGCAGATCGTAATTTTGTCAATGCCTATTGTTTCCAAATGCCGGCTGAGATCTTTCGGCACGGCACCCAGTGGACCACCTGCACTGGTTTCTGCCAGAGTCTTTGAAGTTCAATCTTGAGGTCCTGAGAGCGGCTGAGTTTTTCCTGTTGTTTTTTGTCAATGCGACTGTCACCTGGGATGGCAACATCAATGATCCAAACCTTTTTCTTTTCCACAACTGTGATGTCTGGTGTGTTGTGTTCCAGAACTTTGTCAGTCTGGATTCGGAAGTCCCACAGTATCTTTGCGTGCTCATTTTCCAGTACTTTTGCAGGTTTGTGATCCCACCAGTTCTTTGCTCCTGGGAGGTGGTACTTGAGGCATAAGTTCCATAATACTAATAATAATATTATTAATTATTATTATTATGATAGTAAATCATCCTGACTCTTACCGGGTTGATGGTGTTGACCAGCTTCCGTGGCTTGCTGAACTGCATGAGGCTCTCTCGGAGGTTGTTCAGAGGCCCTTCCACCAGCACCTTCTGCTCCTTGTAGTAGTTGAGCAGGTGGTTCCAGAGGGGCTGCTTGGAGAGAGCCTTGGGGTTCCCTACGATGATGACGCCGTACCTGGAGGCGAGAGAAAGACAAGGTTCAGTTTCCCGGTTCTCTAAATACTCAGATCCAAAAATTACGGAGGGTTGACTGTACAGAAAACCGTAAACAATGATGCTTGGAGGGGGCCTACCTGGCTCGGGTCAGGGCCACGTTGAGGCGCCGGGGGTCGTTGAGAAAGCCGATGCCTTGGTGCTCGTTGGCCCGGACGCAGGAGAGGATGATGAAGTCCTTCTCCCGCCCTTGGAAAGCGTCCACGCTGGCTATCTCCACTTCCTGGGAGGAAAAAACAGCACCACGGCTCACCTTTCCCGCATTCAACTAAATCAGAAAGACTCCACAAGAAACCCAGGTGCACGGGGAACGATCTCATGGGATCCTGGTCAGGCCTGGGCTTAAATGAAGTGCAGAGGAGGCGGCCATGCGTACCTGGTAGAGCTTGGTGTGCAAGGAGCCGCTGAACTGCATGTACTGCACCAGGTAGGAGCGCTGCCCTTCGTACGGCGTGATGATCCCAATCTGGTCCGGCTTCGCCCCGGCCTTCAGCAGCTTGGTGGTGATCTTCTCCACGTTCGCGGCCTCCGTTCTGGACGGCAAAACAAGCAGAGAGGGATTATTATTATTATTCCCTAATATTTATTACTTGCGACATTTATATCCCGCCTTTCTCACACCAAAGGTGACTCAGGGCGGCTTACAAAGTTATAGGTATGCTGGATTTCATATCATAAAATCACAAGTCAAACATGTCCCAAGCATGTTTGATGTAATATTATTATTATTATTATTATTATTATTATACAAAGAAACAGTATGACCCAGCAAACGAGATATCTACGCTGGATTTTGTACCACAAAATCACAAGTCAAACACATCCCAAGCATTTAGGACTGTGTGATGTAATAATAATAATAATAATAATAATAATAATAATAATAATAATAATAATATACAAAGACATAGTATGACCCAGCAAACGTGATATCTACGCTGGATTTCGTATCACAAAATCACAAGTCGAACTCTTCCCAAGCATTTAGGACTGTGTGATGTATTATTATTATTATTATTATTATTATTATTATACAAAGAAACAGTATGACCCAGCAAACGAGATATCTACGCTGGATTTCGTATCACAAAATCACAAGTCAAACACCTCCCAAGCATTTAGGACTGTGTGATGTAATAATAATAATAATAATAATAATAATAATAATATACAAAGACATAGTATGACGCAGCAAACGCGATATCTACGCTGGATTTCGTATCACAAAATCACAAGTCGAACTCTTCCCAAACATTTAGGACTGTGTGATGTATTATTATTATTATTATTATTATTATTATTATACAGAGACACAGTATGACCCAGCAAACGAGATATCTACGCTGGATTTCGTATCACAAAATCACAAGTCAAACACATCCCAAGCATTTAGGACTGTGTGATGTAATAATAATAATAATAATAATAATAATAATAATATACAAAGACATAGTATGACCCAGCAAACGTGATATCTACGCTGGATTTCGTATCACAAAATCACAAGTCGAACTCTTCCCAAGCATTTAGGACTGTGTGATGTATTATTATTATTATTATTATTATTATTATTATTATTATTATTATTATACAGAGACACAGTATGACCCAGCAAACGAGATATCTGCGCTGGATTTCGTATCACAAAATCACAAGTCAAACACATCCCAAGCATTTAGGACTGTGTGATGTAATAATAATAATAATAATAATAATAATATACAAAGACATAGTATGACCCAGCAAACGTGATATCTACGCTGGATTTCGTATCACAAAATCACAAGTCGAACTCTTCCCAAGCATTTAGGACTGTGTGATGTACTATTATTATTATTATTATTATTATTATTATTATTATTATTATTATTATTATACAGAGACACAGTATGACCCAGCAAACGAGATATCTGCGCTGGATTTCGTATCACAAAATCACAAGTCAAACACATCCCAAGCATTTAGGACTGTGTGATGTAATAATAATAATAATAATACACAAAGACATAGTATGACCCAGCAAACGTGATATCTACGCTGGATTTCGTATCACAAAATCACAAGTCAAACACCTCCCAAGCATTTAGGACTGTGTGATGTAATAATAATAATAATAATAATAATAATAATATACAAAGACATAGTATGACCCAGCAAACGCGATATCTACGCTGGATTTCGTATCACAAAATCACAAGTCGAACTCTTCCCAAGCATTTAGGACTGTGTGATGTATTATTATTATTATTATTATTATTATTATTATACAAAGAAACAGTATGACCCAGCAAACGAGATATCTACGCTGGATTTCGTATCACAAAATCACAAGTCAAACACCTCCCAAGCATTTAGGACTGTGTGATGTAATAATAATAATAATAATAATAATAATAATAATAATAATAATATACAAAGACATAGTATGACGCAGCAAACGCGATATCTACGCTGGATTTCGTATCACAAAATCACAAGTCGAACTCTTCCCAAGCATTTAGGACTGTGTGATGTATTATTATTATTATTATTATTATTATTATTATACAGAGACACAGTATGACCCAGCAAACGAGATATCTACGCTGGATTTCGTATCACAAAATCACAAGTCAAACACATCCCAAGCATTTAGGACTGTGTGATGTAATAATAATAATAATAATAATAATAATATACAAAGACATAGTATGACCCAGCAAACGTGATATCTACGCTGGATTTCGTATCACAAAATCACAAGTCGAACTCTTCCCAAGCATTTAGGACTGTGTGATGTATTATTATTATTATTATTATTATTATTATTATTATTATTATACAGAGACACAGTATGACCCAGCAAACGAGATATCTACGCTGGATTTCGTATCACAAAATCACAAGTCAAACACATCCCAAGCATTTAGGACTGTGTGATGTAATAATAATAATAATAATAATAATAATAATAATATACAAAGACATAGTATGACGCAGCAAACGCGATATCTACGCTGGATTTCGTATCACAAAATCACAGGTCGAACTCTTCCCAAGCATTTAGGACTGTGTGATGTATTATTATTATTATTATTATTATTATTATTATTATTATTATTATTATACAGAGACACAGTATGACCCAGCAAACGAGATATCTACGCTGGATTTCGTATCACAAAATCACAAGTCAAACACATCCCAAGCATTTAGGACTGTGTGATGTAATAATAATAATAATAATAATAATAATAATAATATACAAAGACATAGTATGACCCAGCAAACGTGATATCTACGCTGGATTTCGTATCACAAAATCACAAGTCGAACTCTTCCCAAGCATTTAGGACTGTGTGATGTATTATTATTATTATTATTATTATTATTATTATTATTATTATTATTATACAGAGACACAGTATGACCCAGCAAACGAGATATCTACGCCACTACCACTACCTCAACAACCCACTACCACCACTACCTCAACAATTTCTCACCAACACCACCAGACAATGCCACAGCCATGCGTGGCCGGGCACAGCTAGTTATTATTATGATTATTCAGAAAGGCAGTCAAGCCTGGAAGTTCAGCGGGAGCGACGCCTCCTCTTTCTCACAGATTATTTACCTGTTCAGGTAGGAAGTCCCGGAGCTGGCGATCTCCTCTTGGCCTTGGGTGACGTAGAAGAACATGGGCTTGTCCGGCTGGGGCCACTGGAAGTCAAAGCCCTTCTTCACGCGGTCGGCTGCGAGAGGCAAAACCGGCCGGTCGGGACGAGCTTCCTTCCCATCCCAGTGGGACAACCGAGCCCAACCAAGAACCCCAAGCCCAGGGACGAGCGGAGCCCAGCCGTACCTGCGGTGACGCCGTTCTGGAGGGAGCCCTCGTAGAAGATGTTCGACGGGAAGGCGCTGAGGGCGGGGTGCATGCGGTACTGGACCTGGAGGCGGATGGGCCGGATGCCCAGCACCACCAGCCGCTCAAAGAGGGACTGCGACAGGCCCGCCTTGGCCGCCTTCTTGCACATCACCACCGGGCCCAGCTGGCAGTGGTCGCCCACCAGGATCAGCTGCGGAGGGAACGGGACAAGGATCAGCTTCACAAATCACCAGGACGAGGAAGGGGATTTTGGGTTACAGATGCAGGTGTCAGATGATGGAAGGCAGGATGGATTTCAAGATGATTGTGATGACTCATGGGCCATGTAGTCCCGTTCCTAGTGCTGTTGTGACAGATGAAGAGGAAAACTTGGGTTTCCCACCATTTCAGCCAGAAAGGGAACTTTCCCAGCCTGAATGAGAGCCCTTGCACCTGCAGGAGGTTTGTCTTCCAGAAATCTGCCAAACAAGCCCTGAGTCAAAATCTCCCCCATTTTCTCGCCGTAATTATTATCTACAACAAAAAGGAGTTCAGCAGGCTAATCGCCGAAGCCTGAGAATCGCAGCAAAGCATTCTGATGATTAAGCCTGCTTCCATGAGAAATTTTAGGGAGTCATACATCTGGACACAGAGATTGACTTTCATTTCTGGTTTCCCCAGAGAAGTGTTCTCTGGTGGGAAACGAGGCCCTATTTAGGTTCCTTGCCCCTTTTGGAATCTTGCGGAGTCAATTCGTCAGCTACTGGAGTAGCGTGTGTGGACAGCTACTCCGTTTCCAAGCCTTGTTCCTGTTTCCAAGCCTTGTTCCTGTTTCCAAGCCTTCGTTCCCAGCCTTGTTTACTTCCACGGATCTTGCCTTGCTTCCCGGACCTTGCCAAGTAATTACCACGGATCTTGTTTTTGCTCCTCGTTCCTTGTTGCCTTGTTTCAAGCCTTGTGTTCCAAGTATCAAGTTATTTCCTAGCCTTGCTCGAGTTTCATGGACTAAAGGACCTTGTCATCTCCCCTCACCTTGCTTGGCAAGGTGAGTGTTTCGGTTATTGGATTACCTTAATATTTCATATTGGACATTGTTTCTTTGGACTAATTTTGACCTTCCCGGAAAGGTCTATTTCTGAACTATTTCCTACACTTGCTTTTATTAACCTTATATATTTCCTTAATAAAGATATTAGTTAGATTCTGGCCTCTGTGTATGGTTATTGGTGCTCTGCAGCCTGGGTCGTGACAATGATGTCCAGAGGTGCAGCCTGTGGATGAACTGTCTGTCACGGATGAGAACCAAGGAAGCATTCCCATGGGAAATAACGAGCCTGATAATATATATAAATCCCACTTGCCTAGTTTCCAACAGACCTCCCAACCCTGTGAGGAGGCCTGCTGTAGATGTGGGCGAAACGTCAGGAGAGAATGCTACTGGAACATGGCTAGTTCAGGTGCAAGAGAATGATAACGAGCTGTTTGGCCCTGTTGCTCTCTCGGGCGGATCGTTTGCAATGGAAAGGAATGCCTCGGCAAAGTCTTCCTTTTGAACTGGCATAGTTTAAATCAGGGGTCCTCAAACTTTTTAAGCCACAATCCTTCAGACTATTGAGGGGCCGGATTATCATTTGAAAAAAAAAAACAAAACAAAACAAATTCCGATGCACACTGCACATGTCTTATTTGTAGTGCAACAACAACAACAAGAACAATGCAATGAAAGAACAATGCAATATTTAAAAATAAAAACAATTTTAACCAACATACATATATCAGGATTTCAATGGGAAGTCTGCTCCTGCTTCTGGCCAATGAGATAGTCAAGTTAATTAGGATTGTTGTCGTTGTTGTTGTGTGCCTTCAAGTCATTTCAGAATTTGGGCGAGCCTAAGTCTAAAATGTATTTATTTATTTATTATTTATTTATTTACTGCATTTATTTACTACATTTGTATCACACCTTTCTCACCCCAAAGGGGACTCAGAGGGGCTTACAAATTATATGTACATACAATATATTATATTATTAGCATAGCACAATATGAGCATTATATATTACTATATTGAACTATACCACTATACTGTAATATTATGAGTAATATTATATGTAATATAGAATATATAATTAATATTATTATATGGTAATATTATTAGTGTTATATTGTATTACATTATAATATTATTATCCATATTATATGTATATACAATATATTATATTATTAGCATAGCATTATATATTACTATATTGAACTATAGCACTATACTGTAATATTATTAGTAATATTATATGCAATATAGGATATATAATTAATATTATTATATGGTAATATTATTAGTGTTATATTGTATTACATTATAATATTATTATCAACATTATATGTACATACAATATATTATATTATTAGCATAGCACAATATTAGCATTATATATTACTTTATTGAACTATACCACTATACTGTAATATTATTAGTAATATTATATGTAATATAGAATATATAATTAATATTATTATATGGTAATATTATTAGTGTTATATTGTATTACATTATAATATTATTATCAATATTATATGTATATACAATATATTATATTATAAAACTGAGGGCGGGGGCCAGGTAAATGACCTCGGAGGGCCGCATCCGGCCCCCGGGCCTTAGTTTGGGGACCCCTGGTTTAAATGTTTCTTTGCTACTCTCCCATGGAAGGATTTGGCAGCCTGATCCGCAAGTATAAGTTCTTATGATTAAAAATCTGTCATGTGAAACTTGAAAACATTATAAGTAAGGACTGATACATAAAAAAAATTAAGGAGCCAGTATGGTATACTGGTTTGACTCTTAAGAGTTCAAATGTGCGCTCGGCCACAGAAACCTGCTTTGTAACTTTGGGCAAATCACACACTCTCAGGCTAAAAGGAAAACACAGCTCGGGCTGTGGCGCAGGCTGGAGAGCAGCTGCAATCAATCACTGCAATGAATCACTCTGACCAGGAGGTCATGAGTTCGAGGCCCGCTCGGAGCCTATGTTTGTCTTGTCTTTGTTCTATGTTAAAAGGCATTGAATGTTTGCCTATATGTGTAATGTGATCCGCCCTGAGTCCCCTTCGGGGTGAGAAAGAAGGGCGGAATATAAATGCTGTAAATAAATAAATAAATAAATAAATAAGTCTGAGATTAGCTGGGAAACGGGAGGCCACTGAAGGACATGTGGACGAGATTCTCCGGCTGCGTGCTTTGTAAACACCGTATATACTCGAGTATAAGCCAACCTGAATATAAGCCGAGGCACCTAATATTACCACAAAAAAAACTGGGAAAACCTATTGACTCGAGTATAAGCCGAGGGTGGGAAATGCACCAGCTACAGGTCAGTTTCGAAATAAAAATAGACACCAATAAAATTACATTAATCCAGGCATCAGCAGGTTAAATGTTTTTGAATATTTACCGTATTTCAAAGAAAAGCAATAGCTCTATAAGTGGAAAAGTAGGGGCAACAAAAACAATATGGTATCAACAATCTATATATATAAAAGGGTAATGGAATCACGGCACCGGACAAAACAACTAAACTAAACGCCCCACAACCTCGAAAATTGACAGCACAACCTCTCATGAACCTATGTTCATACATAGCCTGATATAGATAGATACACATATAAAGGTACATAGAGATTGCAAGGGGTTAATGCCTATATAATAAATATTTCAGGGGAAAATGCTTTCATAAGATGAATAAATATATATATTTCTTCTTCCTGACTTGCAAGGGTGTCTTTCCCTTTTCAAAACATTCCCTTCATTAAGAGCGAGGGAGGCTTTGCAAAAGAAAACACACTGATAAGGGAGGAGAAGAGAGAAATAGATCACATATTGCAAACAATAGCCTGCTTTGTTGGGGCCTAGATCGCCGACAGAGGGGAGAGCTGAATAAGTCTCAATTGAACCCCCCCAACTCAATGGGGTCCTCGAGAAATGGTGAGAGGGGGTCCTACCTGCTTTGCCCCCAGGACCACGGGCACCATGCACTCGGGCTCTGTCGCCTGGGTGCTCTCGTCGATCAGGATGGAGCGGAACTGCATCTTGGCCAGCCGTGGGTCGCCGGCCCCCACGCAGGTGCAGCAAATGACGTCCGCGTTCTGTGGGTGGGAGGCAGATTTTACCACCCCTGACCCATTAAAAGACCCCCAAGAAGGCTATCACACGGACGTCTATCACACGGCCAACAGACCTAACAACCTCTGAGGATGCCTGCCATAGATGTGGACAAAACGGCAGGAGAGAATGCTTCCGGAACATGGCCAGACGGCCCAGAAACCCAATAAATACATTAATAATAATAATAATAATAATAATAATAATAATATCACTATCATCACAGCCACCAGCAACTTTTGGAAATAATAATAATAATAATACCATCATCACACCCATCAATAGTTTTTGGAAATAATAATAATAATAATAATGCCACCATCACAGCCACCAGCAGCTTTTGGGAATAATGATGATAATAATAACAATAATACCACCATCATCATCACAGCCACCAGAAGCTTTTGGAAATAATAATAATAATAATAATAATAATAATAATAATAATAATAATGCCACCATCACAGCCACCAGCAGCTTTTGGGAATAATGATGATAATAATAATAATAATACCACAATAATACAGCTTTTGGGAATAATAATAATAATAATAATAATATGACCATCACAGCCACCTACAGCTTTTGGAAGTACAGCAGAGTCTCACTTATCCAACATAAACGGGCCGGCAGAATGTTGGATAAGCAAATATGTTGGATAATAAGGAGAGATTAAAAAAAAACCTATTAAACATCAAAATAGGTTATGATTTTACAAATTAAGCACCAAAACATCATGTTATACAACAAATTTGGCAGAAAAAGTAATTCATTATACATTAATCCTATGTAGTAATTACTGTATTTACGAATTTAGCACCAAAATATCATGATATATTGAAAACATTGACTACAAAAATGCGTTGGATAATCCAGAACTTTGGATAAGTGAGTGTTGG
>NW_026943818.1:33213502-33298502 GCF_035594765.1 Anolis carolinensis | reverse complement strand
ATGTTACAATTACTGTATTTATGAATTTAGCACCAAAATATCACGATATATTGAAAACATTGACTACAAAAATGGCTTGGATTATCCAGAGGCTTGGATAAGTGAGACTCTACTGTATATTAAAATTAATATAGCATCTCTCATATATATATATATATATATATATATATATATATATATATATATAATGCAAATAAACAAATAAAAATTAATATAATCATATATATTTATATATAAAATAAATATGAATATAAATATATTAAAATTAACATAGCATCATATATATATAATAAATGCAAATAAATAAAAAATATAATCATATTTATATATAAACATAAATAAATATATATTAAAATTAACATAGCATCATATATATATATATATATATACACACACATACACGCACACGCACACACATATATCTATATATATAATAAATGGAAATAAATTAAAATTAATACATATATCTATATATATAAAAGAGTGATGGCATCAGGGCAGCGGACAAAACAACAAAACTACAGGCCCCCCAACCTCGAAATTTGACAACACAACCCATCATCCACGCCTCTAGGTTGATACAACAAAAAGAAAAGAAAAATAAAGTCCTAATTACAGGGAGAGGAATAATTGCTTTTATCCAATTGCTGCCAGTTTGAAGCTAAGCTCCACCCACTTGGTCTCCTAGCAACCTACTCAGCCCAGGGGACAGGCACAGTTAGGCCTCACTTAGGCCTCTTCCACAGATTATCAGATTTGAACTGGATTATATGGCAGTGTAAACTCAAGGCCCTTCCGCACAGCTATATAACCCATTTAGAATCTTATATTATCTGCTTTGAACTGGATTATCTTGACTCCACACTGCCATATAATCCACTTCAGTGTGCATACTAAACATAAAGACAACCATACAACAGACATTCAATACCACCACTACCTCAACAATTTCTCACCAACACCACCAGACAATGCCACAGCAACGCGTTAAAATCTGATAATCTGTGGAAGAGACCTAAGTGAGGCCTAACTGTGCCTGTCCCCTGGGCTGAGGAGGTTGCTAGGAGACCAAGTGGGCGGAGCTTAGCCTTCAAACTGGCAGCAATTGGATAAAAGCAATTATTCCTCTCCCTGTAATTAGGACTTTATTTTTCTTTTCTTTTTGTTGTATCAACCTAGAGGCATGGATGATGGGTTGTGTTGCCAAATTTCGAGGTTGGAGGGCCTGTAGTTTTGTTGTTTTGTGGGTCGCCATGATGCCATCACTCTTTTATATATATAGATATAACGTCCCTACTTTGCGGATTTTCACTTTTCGCGAGTGATCCCGGAAGGTAACCCCCGCAATAAGTGAGGGTTCGCTGTCTAGCATTTTGCAGGCAAAACCCACATTGCCCGTGGTGCTCCTTACCCGTTTCCTTGCCTCGCCAGGTGGTAGACAATGGTGGCCGAGGTCACGGTCTTCCCGGTCCCGGGGGGGCCCCTGGATGAGGCTGAGGGGCCGCTGCAAGACGGTCTTGACCGCGTACACCTGAGAGTGGTTGAGGTCCGGCAGGCCCTGGGCCGTGAAGCGCTTGGGCAGCTGGCACTTGATGATGACGTCCTCCACCTCGTGGCCCAGCAGCTTGTGGTAGATGTAGCCCGAGACGGAGGTCTCGTCCACCGCAAAGGTCTTGAGGGCGCTCTGCATCCTGGGAAAGGGAGGGACGCGGCGTCAGGAAAGCCCACCGCCGGGAACCCTCGGCTGAGTCCCCCTCACGGGTGAGTCCCCCTCACCTGTCGAAGGAGGTCGACTTCCAGACAAAGTCCACCTGGAAGTTGTGGGTCACCTCCACGGGGGCCCCCACGCTGCTGCGCAGCTCGATGGCAATCTCGTCGCCATAGTCTTCGAAACCTAGTTAAGTAGTAATGACTCTGGACGAGGGGAACATAAACTCCCAACACTTTTCATTATCATCATCATCATCATCTGTCGAACATTGGTCCAAACCAAACTCCATGCTGATATCAGTGCTAAAAATTCAGACCGTGTTCGTCAGAGACTGGATTTCAGTTTCCATTTCAGTTTCCATTTTCCCATACAGCTTCAGGTCATCCATGTACATCAGATGTGAAATGTGAATCATTATTATTATCATTATTGTTATCATTATATTTCTTAGCCTTCACTCCTCAAGGCTATTATTATTTGTTACCACTTGGCCTAAGTAGTAGTAGTAGTACAGTAGAGTCTCACTTATCCAACATAAACGGGCCAGCAGAACGTTGGATAAGCGAATATGTTGGATAATAAGGAGGGATTAAGGAAAAGCCTATTAAACATCAAATTAGGTTATGATTTTACAAATGAAGCACCAAAACATCATGTTATACAACAAATTTGACAGAAAAAGTAGTTCAATACGCAGTAATGCTATGTAGTAATTAGTGTATTTACGAATTTAGTACCAAAATATCATGATGTATTGAAAACATTGACTATAAAAATGTGTTGGATAATCCAGAACGTTGGATAAGCGAGTGTTGGATAAGTGAGACTCTACTGTAGTAGTAATAATAATAATAATTTTATTTCTTACTCACTCCTCACAGCTATTATTATTTGTTACCACTTGGCCTAAGTAGTAGTAATAGTAGTAGTAGTAGTAGTAAAAACAATAATAATTTTATTTCTTACCCACCACTACTCATGATCATATTGTTATATTTCTTACTCTCCTCACATTCTCTACTATTATTACTATTATTTTATTTCTTACCTGCACCACTTTTAATTATTATCATTATTATTATCATTATTACATTTCTTAGCCTCCACTCCTCATGGCTATTATTATTTCTTATCACTTGGCTTTAGTAATAATAATAATTTTATTTCTTACGCACCACTACTCATGACGATGATGATTATTATATTTTTTACTCCCCTCTCCTCACATTCTCTACTATTACTACTATTATTTTATTTCTTACTTGCGCTGCTTTTAATTATTATCATTATTACTATCATTATTACATTTCTTAGCCTTCACTCCTCACAGCTATTATTATTTGTTACCACTTGGGCTCTGTAGTAGCAGTAATAATAATAATAATAATAATAATAATAATTTTATTTCTTACCCACCACTACTCATGATTATAATTATGATATTTTTACTCCCATCTCATATTCTCTATTATTAATACTATTATTTTATTTCTTAGCCTCCACTCCTCACGGCTATTACTATTTACCACTTGGCCTCAGTAATAATAATAATAATAATAATAATAATAATAATTTTATTTCTTACCCATCACTACTCATATTTTATGAGTATTTTATTATATTTTTATTATATTATTTTATTATATTTTCATTATATTATACCTGCCTCTCCTAACAGCCTCCAAATTATTATTATTATTATTTCTTACCTGCCTCTCCTTACGGCCTCCAAATTATTATTATTATTTCTTACCTACCTCTCCTAATGCCCCCCATAATAATAATAATAATAATAATAATAATAATAATTTTAATTCCTACCCACCTCTCCTAATGGCCTCCAAATTATTATTACTATTATTTTATTTCTTACCTGCCTCTCCTTATGGCCCCCATAATAATAATAATAGTAATTTTATTTCTTACTCATATCTTCTTCTTCTTCTTCTTCTTCTTCTTCTTCTTCTTCTTATTATTATTATTACAGTAGAGTCTCACTTATCCAACACTCGCTTATCCAACGTTCTGGATTATCCAACGCATTTTTGTAGTCAATGTTTTCAATATATCATGATATTTTGGTGCTAAATTCGTAAATGCAGTAATTACTAGATAGCATTACTGTGTATTGAACTACTTTTTCGGTAAAATTTGTTGTATAACATGATGTTTTGGTTCTTAATTTGTAAAATCATAACCTAATTTGATGTTTAATAGGCTTTTCCTTAATCTCTCCTTATTATCCAACATATTCGCTTATCCAACGTTCTGCCGGCCCGTTTACGTTGGATAAGTGAGACTCTACTGTACTATTATTTTATTTCTTACCTGCCTCTCCTAACGGCCTCCAAATTATTATTATTATTATTTTATTTCTTACCTGCCTCTCCTTATGGCCCCCATAATAATAATAATAGTAATTTTATTTCTTACTCATATCTTATTATTATTATTATTATTATTATTATTATTAATAATAATTATTACTATTATTAGTTTGGGGACCTGGTGGTTCCCTGTGATTTGAAGAAGGCATTGTTTCTTTGGAGAAGTTTGTAATATCTCTGCCTAAGGGCGAACTACAACTCCCAGATCCAAGGGCAACCTCCCCAAACCCTGCCAGTCTTCCCAGTTGGCCATGTTGGGGTTGTGTGCCAAGTGGGTCCAGTGCTCTCTGCCGAAGGGCGAACTACAACTCCCAGATCCAAGGGCAACCTCCCCAAACCCTGCCAGTCTTCCCAGTTGGCCATGTTGGGGTTGTGTGCCAAGTGGGTCCAGTGCTCTCTGCCGAAGGGCGAACTACAACTCCCAGATCCAAGGGCAACCTCCCCAAACCCTGCCAGTCTTCCCAGTTGGCCATGTTGGGGTTGTGTGCCAAGTGGGTCCAGTGCTCTCTGCCGAAGGGCGAACTACAACTCCCAGATCCAAGGGCAACCTCCCCAAACCCTGCCAGTCTT
The DNA here is from genome assembly GCF_035594765.1 of Anolis carolinensis. Classification (NCBI taxonomy): domain Eukaryota; kingdom Metazoa; phylum Chordata; class Lepidosauria; order Squamata; family Anolidae; genus Anolis; species Anolis carolinensis. The sequence continues at coordinate 33,293,834 of NW_026943818.1, read as the reverse complement.
CCCAGTTGGCCATGTTGGGGTTGTGTGCCAAGTGGGTCCAGCGCTCTCTGCCGAAGGGCGAACTACAACTCCCAGATCCAAGGGCAACCTCCCCAAACCCTGCCAGTCTTCCCAGTTGGCCATGTTGGGGTTGTGTGCCAAGTGGGTCCAGTGCTCTCTGCCTAAGGGCGAACTACAACTCCCAGATCCAAGGGCAACCTCCCCAAACCCTGCCAGTCTTCCCAGTTGGCCAGGTTGGGGTTGTGTGCCAAGTGGGTCCAGTGCTCTCTGCCTAAGGGCGAACTACAACTCCCAGATCCAAGGGCAACCTCCCCAAACCCTGCCAGTCTTCCCAGTTGGCCATGTTGGGGTTGTGTGCCAAGTGGGTCCAGCGCTCTCTGCCTAAGGGCGAACTACAACTCCCAGATCCAAGGGCAACCTCCCCAAACCCTGCCAGTCTTCCCAGTTGGCCATGTTGGGGTTGTGTGCCAAGTGGGTCCAGTGCTCTCTGCCTAAGGGCGAACTACAACTCCCAGATCCAAGGGCAACCTCCCCAAACCCTGCCAGTCTTCCCAGTTGGCCATGTTGGGGTTGTGTGCCAAGTGGGTCCAGCGCTCTCTGCCGAAGGGCGAACTACAACTCCCAGATCCAAGGGCAACCTCCCCAAACCCTGCCAGTCTTCCCAGTTGGCCATGTTGGGGTTGTGTGCCAAGTGGGTCCAGCGCTCTCTGCCGAAGGGCGAACTACAACTCCCAGATCCAAGGGCAACCTCCCCAAACCCTGCCAGTCTTCCCAGTTGGCCAGGTTGGGGTTGTGTGCCAAGTGGGTCCAGTGCTCTCTGCCGAAGGGCGAACTACAACTCCCAGATCCAAGGGCAACCTCCCCAAACCCTGCCAGTCTTCCCAGTTGGCCATGTTGGGGTTGTGTGCCAAGTGGGTCCAGCGCTCTCTGCCGAAGGGCGAACTACAACTCCCAGATCCAAGGGCAACCTCCCCAAACCCTGCCAGTCTTCCCAGTTGGCCAGGTTGGGGTTGTGTGCCAAGTGGGTCCAGTGCTCTCTGCCGAAGGGCGAACTACAACTCCCAGATCCAAGGGCAACCTCCCCAAACCCTGCCAGTCTTCCCAGTTGGCCATGTTGGGGTTGAGTGCCAAGTGGGTCCAGCGCTCTCTGCCGAAGGGCGAACTACAACTCCCAGATCCAAGGGCAACCTCCCCAAACCCTGCCAGTCTTCCCAGTTGGCCATGTTGGGGTTGAGTGCCAAGTGGGTCCAGCGCTCTCTGCCGAAGGGCGAACTACAACTCCCAGATCCAAGGGCAACCTCCCCAAACCCTGCCAGTCTTCCCAGTTGGCCAGGTTGGGGTTGTGTGCCAAGTGGGTCCAGCGCTCTCTGCCGAAGGGCGAACTACAACTCCCAGATCCAAGGGCAACCTCCCCAAACCCTGCCAGTCTTCCCAGTTGGCCAGGTTGGGGTTGTGTGCCAAGTGGGTCCAGTGCTCTCTGCCGAAGGGCGAACTACAACTCCCAGATCCAAGGGCAACCTCCCCAAACCCTGCCAGTCTTCCCAGTTGGCCATGTTGGGGTTGTGTGCCAAGTGGGTCCAGCGCTCTCTGCCGAAGGGCGAACTACAACTCCCAGATCCAAGGGCAACCTCCCCAAACCCTGCCAGTCTTCCCAGTTGGCCAGGTTGGGGTTGTGTGCCAAGTGGGTCCAGTGCTCTCTGCCGAAGGGCGAACTACAACTCCCAGATCCAAGGGCAACCTCCCCAAACCCTGCCAGTCTTCCCAGTTGGCCATGTTGGGGTTGTGTGCCAAGTGGGTCCAGCGCTCTCTGCCGAAGGGCGAACTACAACTCCCAGATCCAAGGGCAACCTCCCCAAACCCTGCCAGTCTTCCCAGTTGGCCATGTTGGGGTTGTGTGCCAAGTGGGTCCAGCGCTCTCTGCCGAAGGGCGAACTACAACTCCCAGATCCAAGGGCAACCTCCCCAAACCCTGCCAGTCTTCCCAGTTGGCCAGGTTGGGGTTGTGTGCCAAGTGGGTCCAGTGCTCTCTGCCGAAGGGCGAACTACAACTCCCAGATCCAAGGGCAACCTCCCCAAACCCTGCCAGTCTTCCCAGTTGGCCATGTTGGGGTTGTGTGCCAAGTGGGTCCAGCGCTCTCTGCCGAAGGGCGAACTACAACTCCCAGATCCAAGGGGAACCTCCCCAAACCCTGCCAGTCTTCCCAGTTGGCCAGGTTGGGGTTGAGTGCCAAGTGGGTCCAGCGCTCTCTGCCGAAGGGCGAACTACAACTCCCAGATCCAAGGTCAACCCCGTTTCCGAACCCCAAAGGATACTATCAGGAACCTTGATGACGTGGCCGATCCCCTTCCAGAGTGGGGCCAGGTCCCCCTTGTACCGCAGGCAGATCTCGTCTCCTTGCATCAGGCGCATATCTGCGGAGGAGACACAGCCACGTTGGCGTGTTTACGAGACCGGCAGAGCCGTCCCGACCCGTTTTGCAACTAAAATCGTGAGTTCTGACCTGAGTCCGTCTTGGGCAGAGTGAAGTAGGCGATCCGCTTCTTGTTCAGGCCCAAATCCCACCTCACGGTGATGTTGTCTTGGGTCTGAAAGGGCGGAAAATATGGGTACACGTTTGCATCATGATACGGACTCTCGTCCGAGGATTAAGCCCTGCTGGGAACATAATAAGGAGAGTCCGGCCGACCTGAGACTCCTTGAGCTTCTTGTCGTAGTCCGCCTCGAGCTTCACCAGCGGCCCAAAGATGTTCTGGTACTGATAGGCGTCCTCGTAGCGGAGCAGCACGTGCTGCGGCTCCTCGTCCACGCCGGGCTTCTCCAAGTCCTCCAGGGTGGCAGAGGGATTTTCCTAGAATAAATAATAATAATAATAATAATAATAACTTCTCCAAGTCCTCCAGGGTGGCAGAGGGATTTTCCTAGAATAAATAATAATAATAATAATAATAATAACTTCTCCAAGTCCTCCAGGGTGGCAGAGGGATTTTCCTAGAATAAATAATAATAATAATAACTTCTCCAAGTCCTCCAGGGTGGCAGAGGGATTTTCCTAGAATAAATAATAATAACAATAATAATAATAACTTCTCCAAGTTCTCCAGGGTGGCAGAGGGATTTTCCTAGAATAAATAATAATAATAATAATAATAATAACTTCTCCAAGTCCTCCAGGGTGGCAGAGGGATTTTCCTAGAATAAATAATAATAATAATAATAATAATAATAATAATAACAACTTCTCCAAGTCCTCCAGGGTGGCAGAGGGATTTTCCTAGAATAAATAATAATAATAATAATAACTTCTCCAAGTCCTCCAGGGTGGCAGAGGGATTTTCCTAGAATAAATAATAATAATAATAATAATAATAATAATAATAATAATAATAATAATAACTTCTCCAAGTCCTCCAGGATGGCAGAGGGATTTTCCTAGAATAAATAATAATAATAATAATAATAATAACTTCTCCAAGTCCTCCAGGGTGGCAGAGGGATTTTCCTAGAATAAATAATAATAATAATAATAATAATAATAATAATAACTTCTCCAAGTCCTCCAGGGTGGCAGAGGGATTTTCCTAGAATAAATAATAATAATAATAATAATAATAATAATAATAATAATAATAACTCCTCCAAGTCCTCCAGGGTGGCAGAGGGATTTTCCTAGAATAAATAATAATAATAATAATAATAATAATAATAATAACTTCTCCAAGTCCTCCAGGGTGGCAGAGGGATTTTCCTAGAATAATATAAAATAGTAATACAGTAGAGTCTCACTTATCCAACATAAACGGGCCGGCAGAATGTTGGATAAGCGAATATGTTGGATAATAAGGAGGCATTAAGGAAAAGCCTATGAAACATCAAATTACATTATGATTTTACAAATGAAGCACCAAAACATCATGTTATACAACAAATTTGGCAGAAAAAGTAGTTCAATACGCAGTAATGCTATGTAGTAATTACTGTATTTATGAATTTAGCACCAAAATATCACAATATATTGAAAACATTGACAACAAAAATGTGTTGGATAATCCAGAATGTTGGATAAGCGAGTGTTGGATAAGTGAGACTCTACTGTAATAATATAATAACTTCTCCAAGTCCTCCAGGGTGGCAGAGGGATTTTCCTCAAATAAATAAAATAATAATAATAGTAGTAAAATAATAATAAAAACTTCTCCAAGTTCTCCAGGGTGGCAGAGGGGTTCTCCTATAAATAATAATAATAATAATAATAATAATAATAATATAATACTCCAAGTCCTCCAGCGTGGCGGAGGGGTTATCCTATAACAATAAATAATAAAATAATAATAAAGTCCTCCTGGGTGACAGAGGGGCTCTCCGATAATAAATGAAATAATAATAATAATAATTCTCCAAGTACTTCAGGGTGGCAGAAGGACTGTCCTATAATTGATAATAATAATAATAATAATAATTTCTCCAAGTCCTCCATGGTGGCAGAGGGGCTCTCCTATAATAAATAATATAAAATAATAATAATAAAACTTCTCCAAGTACTCCAGGGTGGCAGAGGGGCTCTCCTATAATAAATAATATAAAATAATAATAATAAAACTTCTCCAAGTCATCTTGGGTGGCAGAGGGGCTCTCCTATAATAAATAATATAAAATAATAATAATAAAACTTCTCCAAGTACTCCAGGGTGGCAGAGGGGCTCTCCTATAATAAATAATATAAAATAATAATAATAAAACTTCTCCAAGTCATCTTGGGTGGCAGAGGGGCTCTCCTATAATAAATAATATAAAATAATAATAATAAAACTTCTCCAAGTCATCTTGGGTGGCAGAGGGGCTCTCCTATAATAAATAATATAAAATAATAATAATAAAACTTCTCCAAGTCATCTTGGGTGGCAGAGGGGCTCTCCTATAATAAATAATATAAAATAATAATAATAAAACTTCTCCAAGTCCTCCAGGGTGGCAGAGGGGCTCTCCTATAATAAATAATATAAAATAATAATAATAAAACTTCTCCAAGTCATCTTGGGTGGCAGAGGGGCTCTCCTATAATAAATAATATAAAATAATAATAATAAAACTTCTCCAAGTACTCCAGGGTGGCAGAGGGGCTCTCCTATAATAAATAATATAAAATAATAATAATAAAACTTCTCCAAGTCCTCCAGGGTGGCAGAGGGGCTCTCCTATAATAAATAATATAAAATAATAATAATAAAACTTCTCCAGGTCCCCCAGGGTGGCAGAGGGGCTCTCCTATAATAAATAATATAAAATAATAATAATAAAACTTCTCCAAGTCATCTTGGGTGGCAGAGGGGCTCTCCTATAATAAATAATATAAAATAATAATAATAAAACTTCTCCAGGTCCCCCAGGGTGGCAGAGGGGCTCTCCTATAATAAATAATATAAAATAATAATAATAAAACTTCTCCAAGTCATCTTGGGTGGCAGAGGGGCTCTCCTATAATAAATAATATAAAATAATAATAATAAAACTTCTCCAGGTCCCCCAGGGTGGCAGAGGGGCTCTCCTATAATAAATAATATAAAATAATAATAATAAAACTTCTCCAAGTCATCTTGGGTGGCAGAGGGGCTCTCCTATAATAAATAATATAAAATAATAATAATAAAACTTCTCCAAGTCCCCCAGGGTGGCAGAGGGGCTCTCCTATAATAAATAACGCAGACACATCCATCTCCAATGAGGTGTTAAACAGACTGAAAACAAAACGGAGCCTTGCGCCTGAACATGCTCAGTACAATAGTACAGTAGAGTCTCACTTATCCAACACTCGCTTATCCAACGTTCTGGATTATCCAACGCATTTTTGTAGTCAATGTTTTCAATATATCGTGATATTTTGGTGCTAAATTCATAAATACATTAATTACTACATAGCATTACTGCGTATTGAACTACTTTTTCTGCCAAATTTGTTGTCTAACATGATGTTTTGGTGCTTCATTTGTAAAATCATAACCTAATTTGATATTTAATAGGATGTTCCTTAATGCCTCCTTATTATCCAACCTATTCGCTTATCCAACATTCTGCCGGCCCGTTTATGTTGGATAAGTGAGACTCTACTGTATGTGTGTAACCCTTCCCACACCAAGGCGGTATAGTCAAACTGGCAAATCAACATACACAGAGAATACAGGTATTTCCAACAACAACAATAATAATACTGCTGCCTTCTCCTCAACGCTCCTTGACTCACCTTCCACAGCTCTTCCAGCTTGTTGATCTGCTGGGCGGTGATCTGCCGGGCCCGGAGCTGCTCCTGCTCCGAGGGGATCTTGACCAGCCAGGAGAGGAAGCAGCGGTCTTGGATCAGCGGCTGCCACTGGGAGCTGTCCCAGTTGATGTCCTTCAGGCTGCTCTGGCTGGCACAAGGCTGCCTGCACGGACAAAGGGGCCCCAGGAGAAGCACGTCAGACCACGACGGCGGCTTGGCATCCCCGAATACGGAGGTAAGGAGGCCCCTCTTACCTGCACAGCAAGACCACCACGGAGTCGGCTTTGGCCGGGATGAAGCCCAGGAGGAAGACGTTGCGGCAGCCGCAGTTGTAGCACTCCAGGACCGTCTCGCCCAGAGGGCCGTCCTTGTGCAGAGTCACCTCTTTGCACTTGGCCCGCACCAGGTGGTTCACAATGTGGCTGGTGGGGAGAAGAAACGGGGTCAAAACAACTCCTTCCATGCCTCGGTTTGGCGCCAATCCTTCGCCATGGAACTATAACTACACCTGCCAAAGGCCTACCTGCCAGAGGTATTCCCACGCCCGTTGCAGAACCACTTTTTGCTGGTGTTACAGTAGACCACGCAGGCTGGATCGTGGATGCCGCAGTAGCTACGGAGGACACCACAGAGAGAGAAGAACCCCATTAGGCCAAGTCATATAATATATTGCATATACATATAATATTGATAATAATATTATAATATAATAATTGTATATTGTATACTACATGTAATATCTATATATATAAAAGAGTGATGGCATCACGGCGACCCACAAAACAACAAAACTACAGGCCCCCCAACCTCGAAATTTGACAACACAACCCATCATCCACGCCTCAAGGTTGATACAACAAAAAATAAAAGAAAAATAAAGTCCTAATGAGAGGGAAAGGAATAATTGTTTTTATCCAATTGCTGCCAGTTAGAGGACTAATCTCTGCCCACTTGGTCTCCTAGCAACCAACTCAGCTGAGGGGACAGGCAGATTTAGGCCTCACTTAGGCTTCTTCCACAGATTATCTAATTTGCACTGGATTATATGGCAGTGTAGACTCAAGGCCCTTCCACACAGCTATATAACCCATTTATAATCTTATATTATCTGCTTGGCACTGGATTATCTTGACTCCACACTGCCATATAATCCAGTTCAGTGTGCAGTCGGACACAACTGGACTTAATGTCAGGAGAAAACCTTTACCCTTTACCTTAACTACCACCAATTCCTCAATACTTTATTTCCCATACCACCAGACTTCGCCACAGCAACGCGTGGCCGGGCACAGCTAGTTACTAATAATATTGCAGTATAGTGGTATAATGTATATACATATAATATTGATAATAACATTATAATATGGAATTCACTGCCCATTGAGATTAGGCAAGCTCCCACTCTATTAGCTTTTAAAAAAGATTTAAAAACATGGCTCTTCCGCTGCGCTTTTGGAGAGTAACTCTTATTTATTCCTTTTCTTGCTCCTCTCCAACATCTTTCCTCTAGACCAGGGGTCCTCAAACTTTTTAAACTGAGGGCCGGTCCACAATCCTTCAGACTGTTGAGGGGCCGGATTATCATTTGAAAAAAAAAATACAAACAAATTCCGATGCACACTGCACATGTCTTATTTGTAGTGCAAAAACAACAACAATAACAAGAACAATGAAAGAACAATACAATATTTAAAAATAAAAAAACAATTTTAACAAACATACATTTATCAGGATTTCAATGGGAAGTGTGGCCCTGCTTCTGGCCAATGAGATAGTCAAGTTAATTAGGGTTGTTGTTGTTGTTGTGTGCCTTCAAGTCATGTCAGACTTTGGGTGAGCCTAAGTCTAAAATTTATTTATTTATTATTTATTTATTTACTGCATTTATTTACTACATTTGTATCACACCCTTCTCACCCCAAAGGGGACTCAGAGTGGCTTACAAATTATATGTACATACAATCTATATATATAAAAGAGTGATGGCATCAGGGCAGCGGACAAAACAACAAACCTACAGGCCCCCCAACCTCGAAATTTGACAACACAACCCATCATCCATGCCTCTAGGTTGATACAACAAAAAGAAAAGAAAAATAAAGACCTAATTAGAGGGAGAGGAATAATTGCTTTTATCCAATTGCTGCCAGTTAGAAGGCTAAGCTCCTCCAACTTGGTCTCCTAGCAACCCAATAAAAAATAATAAAAAACACAAAAATAATTAAAAACACTAAAAGATTAATACAATAAAATACTATAATAACAGAAAATAACTAAAAATAATACAAGGAAATAAAATATAATAAATAAAAAGATAACAATAAAATTAATTAAAAAAATACAAATAACGTCAAATAAAAATTACACAAGAATTTTTAGCCAATACCACCACCACTTTGCCACAGCAACGCGTGGCCGGGCACAGCTAGTATATTATATTATTAGCATAGCACAATATTAGCATTATATATTACTTTATTGAATTATACCACTATATTGTAATATTATTAGTAATATTACATGCAATATATAATATATAATTAATATTATTATATGCTATTATTATTAGTATTACATTGTATTACATTATAATATTTCTATCAATATTATATGCATATACAATATTATATTATTAAAACTGATATAAAAATATTATATTATAAAACTGAGGGCAGGGGCCAGGTAAATGACCTTGGAGGGCCGCATCCGGCCCCCGGGCCTTAGTTTGGGGACCCCTGCTCTAGACGGTTCCACTTTCGTATGTCCCTGCTCCCCGTGGTCTCCATTCCCTTTATCTCTCTCACCCGAGTTTTTATCTCTGTATTCATGCGGCCGGCCCTGTTTTTACTGTTTTTTTGATTTGCGTTGTAGTGTATATTGTATATTATTACTTATTGTATTGTTTAATTGCTCTATGTTATGTTGTATTTATACTTGTTATATTGTTTGCTCTGGGCATGGCCCCATGTAAGCCGCCCCGAGTCCCCGTTGGGGAGATGGTGGCGGGGTATAAATAAAGTTTTTATTATTATTATTATTATTATTATTATTATTATTATTATTATTATTATTATTATATAATTGTATATTGTATACTACATGTAATATTACTAATAATATTGCAGTATAGTGGTATAATATATTGTATATACATATAATATTGATAATAACATTATAATATAATAATTGTATATTATATACTACAATATTACTAATACTATTGCAGTATAGTGGTATAATATAATGTATATACATATAATATTGATAATAACATTATAATATAATAATTGTATATTATATACTACATGTAATATTACTAATAATATTGCAGTATAGTGGTATAGTACAATATAGTAATATATAATGTTTCAATTGTGCTATCTAATAATATAATATTATAATGTAATACAATATAATAATCTATATATATAAAAGAGTGATGGCATCACGGCGACCCACAAAACAACAAAACTACAGGCCCCCCAACCTCGAAATTTGACAACACAACCCATCATCCACGCCTCTAAGTTGATACAACAAAAAGAAAAGAAAAATAAAGTCCTAATTAGAGAGAGAGGAATAATTGCTTTTATCCGATTGCTGCCAGTTAGAAGGCTAAGCTCCTCCAACTTGGTCTCCTAGCAACCCAATAAAAAATAATAAAAAACACTAAAAATTAATACAATAAAATACTATAATAACAGAAAATAACTAAAAATAATACAAGAAAATAATAAAATATAATAAATAAAAATATAACTTACAATAAAATTAATAAAAAATTGCAAATAACATCAAATAAGAATTACACAACAATTTTTAACCAATACTACCACCACTTTGCCACAGCAACGCGTGGCCGGGCACAGCTAGTACAATATAATAATATTAATTGTATATTATATACTACATGTAAGTATAGTGGTATAGTAACATCTAGTACTATATAATGCTTATATTGTGTTATGCTACTAATATAATATATTGAATGTACATATAATATTATAAATATAACAATAATACACTATTATACTTGTATATTATATACATGTAATATTACTAATAACATTGCACTATATAATAATAATACACAATTATAATTGTATATAATATAATACATGTAATATTATTAATAAAATTGCAGTATTGCAGTATAGAGATTATGTATTATCATCTAGTAATACATAATGCTGATATTGTGCTATGCCAATAATATATACATATAATATTGATATATTATTATAATGTAATATAATAATACTCGATTACACTTGTATATTACATACTACATGTAATATTACTAATAATATTGCACTATATAATAATAATAATAATAATAATACACGATCATAAATGTAAATAATACATGTAATATTACTAGTAATATTGCAGAATAGTGGTACCCCCGTTTTCCCTAAAATAAGACATCCCCAGAAAATAAGACCTAGTAGGGGTTTTGCTGAATTGCTAAATATAAGGCCTCCCCCAAAAGTTAGACCTAGCAAAGTTTTTGTTTGGAAGCATGCCCGCCGAACAGAACACCAGAGCATGCAGGATCGATAAATGTACGTACCATATACATGGAAATAATGGTAGCAACAAGAAATTCTTGACAGGATTCAGTTTGTCTGGTTATGCTAGTTTGTGATGACAACTACTGTACAGTATATAATAAATGTTCATTTTTTTTGTTCAACAATAAATGTAAATTCTTCTTCATGGAAAAATAAGACATCCCCTGAAAATAAGACCTAGCGCATTTTTGGGAGCAAAAATTAATATAACACTGTCTTATTTTTGGGGAAACACGGTATAGTAACATCTAGTAATATATAATGCTGATATTGTGCTATGCTAATAATATAATACATTGTTTATACATATAATATTGATAATATTATAATACAATATAATATTAATAACATATTCAATGATATTACTATTACTATTATTATATATAATAATATAATATTACATGTAATATCTATATATATAAAAGAGTAATGGCATCACGGCAGCGGACAAAACAACAAAAGTAAACACCCCACAACCTCGAAAATTGACATCACAACCCCTCATCCATGCCTCTAGGTTGATACAACAAAAAGAAAAGAAAAATAAAGTCCTAATTAGAGGGAGAGGAATAATTGTTTTTATCCAATTGCTGCCAGTTAGAAGGCTAAGCTCCGCCCACTTGGTCTCCTAGCAACCCACTCGGCCCAGTGTTAATAAAATAATGATAAAAAAATTAATACAAATAATACAATTAAAAATTATTAAAAACACTAAAATAATTAATACAATAAAATACTATAACAAAATGACTAAAAATAATACAACAAAATAATAAAATATAATAAGTAAAAAAGATAAGTGACAATAAAATTAATTTAAAAAATACAAATAACGTCAAATAAAAATTCCACAACAAGTTTTAACCGATACCACCACCACTTTGCCACAGCAACGCGTGGCCGGGCACAGCTAGTTACTAATAATATTACAGTATAGTGGTATAGAACAATATAACGCTGATATTGAGCTATGCTAATAATATAATATTGATAATATTATAAAGTAATACAATATAATATAATATTAATAATATATTCAATGTTATTATTATTATATTGTATTATTATAACACAATTATTGGCAATACTGTTATAATATTATTTAAGAATGAAGCAGAGTGTGTTTGATGATCGGGACATCCGTAGAGATACCAAGGTGATTGGTATCTATTATTGGTATCTATTATTATCTCCATAGAGATACCAATAATAGTATTGGCACTGCTAGGCTTTTCTAGCTTCAAAGCACAGCCTGAGATGCCAATCTCTTGGTCCCCTTGTGCTCAGAGAGTGTCTACTTTGGGTTTTGTATTATGACCTTACCTGCAGGCGTGCACAGGGAGGTCCTTGGTGTAGTAGGTGTCCTCCTCATCCTCCTCAAAGTTGAGCTCGGCAAGGAGCTGGCTGGTCTTCGGCACACTGTCATCCACAGCCCCGTTCTGGAGGATGCCATCCGGACCATTGACCTGAAGGAAACAGGCCTCTTAGTCAGGCATTGGGTATGAGGAGTTTCCTCAATTTATTTTCAGACAAGTAACTTTGTTTGAAAAATGGTGAGACAGGTTCGCAAGGAGCCTGAGAGGTTACACTTGGCCTACCAAGTGTAACCTCTTCATGTCCTTTTAAGAAAGTATTTCCCAATAATCTAAGTACAGGCCAGTCCCTGAGATATAATAATAATAATAATAATAATAATAATAATAATAATAATAATAATAACAACACCCCCGCAGTGATGTTGACCGGCTATATCTGCCTAGAAGAACAGGGGGCAGAGGACTCTTACAAGTCAAACAAGCCGTCAAAGAAGAAGAACATGCCCTGGCAGAATATGGAAAGCAAAGTGAAGAACCTGCTTTGATTGAAGTCAAAAATCAGAAACTCCTCAAAACACAGCAGACAAAAAACCAGTACAAGAAAACTGCACTACAAACTAGAGCTGACAGCTGGCACAACAAAACACTGCATGGAAAGTTCCTTGACAAAATTGAAGGAAAAGCTGATCAGGAGAAGACCTGGTTCTGGCTCACGAATGGGACCCTGAAGAAGGAGACAGAAGGCCTGATCCTTGCAGCCCAGGAGCAAGACATCAGGACAAAGGCAATCAAGGCCAAGATCGAAAAATCAGCTGATGACCCAAAATGCAGACTGTGCAAGGAAACCGACGAGACCATGGATCATATCCTCAGCTGCTGTAAGAATATTGCACAGACTGACTACAAACAGAGGCACAACTCTGTGGCCCAAATGATTCATTGGAACTTATGCCTCAAGGACCACCTCCCAGGAGCAAAGAACTGGTGGGATCACAAACCTGCAAAAGTATTGGAAAATGAGCACGCAAAGATACCGTGGGACTTCCGAACCCAGACTGACAAAGTTCTGGAACACAACACACCAGACATCACAGTTGTGGAAAAGAACAAGGTTTGGCTCATTGATGTCGCCATCCCAGGTGACAGTCACATTGACGAAAAACAACAGGAAAAACTCAGCCGCTATCTGGACCTCAAGACTGAACTTCAAAGACTCTGGCAGAAACCAGTGCAGGGGGTCCCGGTGGTGATCGGCACACTGGGTGCCGTGCCAAAAGATCTCAGCCGGCATTTGGAAACAATAGGCACTGACAAAATTACGATCTGCCAGCTGCAAAAGGCCACCCGACTGGGATCTGCGCGCATCATCCGAAAATACATCACACAGTCCTAGACACTTGGGAAGTGTTCGACTTGTGATTTTGTGATATGAAATCCAGCATGTCTATCTTGTTTGCTGTGTCATAATAAAATAATAATAATAATAATAATAACTCCTAAATGCTTGGGAAGTGTTCGACTTGTGATTTTATGATACAAAATCCAGCATATAGATCTTGTTTGCTGTGTCATGCTATGTCTTTGTGTCAATAATAATAATAAAAATAAGTTTATTTTTGTATCCCGCCTCCATCTCCCCGAAGGGACTCGGGGTGGCTCACATGGGGACAAGCCCAACAACGTAAGTTAAAACACAGAATTAAAAATGTTATAACTACATAATACAGAATTTAAAACCAGGACAATAATAACTAAACATACAGAGGGGGAAATTGTGTGGAATATTTATTTACATGTTCCGACTTATAAACAAATCCAACTTAAGATCAAATCTGCAGAACCTGTTTTGTTCCTAACTTGGGGACTGCCTGTACCTTATACTCTAAGCAATGCCCTCCAACTCATTGGCACAGAAAGGAAAACATTCTGGTTTGCAACTAAATGCAGCTTTCCATAAACCTGGGAGGACCGGTCAAACCCTCTGGACCTGCTGCTCTCTTGACCAATTTCCCTTCAAAATGCTTGGGATTTGGGAAACACTATTATTTGCCAACCATCCAACGCCCTTCTTCAAACTCTAGGCCTCTCTGGAGGATACCAACTATGTGATACTACAAATCCTGAAGCTCCAAAGGATGATATATAATAATACTAATAATAATAATAATAATTAATATTAAAATGCAGACTGTGCAAGGAAATCGATGAAACCATTGATCATATCCTCAGCTGCTGTAAGAAAATCGCACAGACAGACTACAAACAGAGGCACAACTACGTGGCCCAAATGATTCATTGGAACTTATGCCTCAAGGACCACCTCCCAGCAGTAAAGAACTGGTGGGATCACAAACCTGCAAAAGTATTGGAAAATGAGCACGCAAAGATACTGTGGGACTTCCGAATCCAGACTGACAAAGTTCTGGAACACAACACACCAGACATCACAGTTGTGGAAAAGAAAAGGGTTTGGATCATTGATGTCGCATTCCCAGGTGACAGTCGCATTGACAAAAAACAACAGGAAAAACTCAACCGCTATCAGGACCTCAAGATTGAACTTCAAAGACTGGCAGAAACCAGTGCAGGTGGTCCCGGTGGTGATGGGCACACTGGGTGCCGTTCCAAAAGATCTCAGCTGGCATTTGGAAACAATAGACATTGACAAAACTGAAAAAGGCCATCCTACTGGGATCTGCACGCATCATCCGAAAATACATCACACAGTCCTAGACACTTGGGAAGTGTTCGACTTGTGGTTTTGTGAAACGAAATCCAGCATATCTATCTTGTTTGCTGTGTCATAATAAAATAATAATAATAATAACATAATAATAGTAATACATCACACAGTCCTAGACACTTGGGAAGTGTTCGACGTGTGATTTTGTGAAACGAAATCCAGCATGTCTATCTTGTTTGCGGTGTCATAATAAAATAATAATAATAAACATCCCAAAACCCAAAAGAATGATAAATAATAATAATATTATCAGAATCTCAAATGATGATATAATAACAATAATATCTCCAAACTCAAAGGATGATAATACATAATATTATGATACAATGATACAATAATGTATGTATATATATAGAAGTATTATACACACACTCTCTCTCTCCCTTCCAACCTTTTACAAAATAAAAATAATAAAAGTCCATCACCATTTAGACGACAGACCTCAAGCTTCTTTAGAGTTTGAAAGACGATAAGAACAATACTATAACTACTATATACATACATATACACACACCCAATAACAATACTACAGTTATAAGCAAGTCTTGGATAAGTGAGCCTCTACTGTGTGTGTGTGTGTGTGTGTGTGTGTGTATATATGTGTGTGTGTGTGTGTGTGTGTGTATATATATATATATATATATATGTATATATGTATATACTGTATATATTCGAGTATAAGCCTAGTTTTTCAGCCCTTTTTTTAAGACTGAAAAATCCCCCCTCGGCTTATACTCGGGTGAGGATCCTGGTTGGCTTATATTTGGGTAGCTTATACTTGAGAATATATGGTAAATTTTTATTTTTCTCTATTATTGTTGTTACTATTACATTTATTTTACTCTATTTTTATTATTAATAATACATTTATTATTTCACTCTGATTTTATTATTATTATTGCATTTATTATTTTACTCTATTTATTATTACATGTATTATTTTCCTGTATTTATTATTATTATTGTTACATGTATTATTTTACTCTATTATTATTAAAAGGATACATAAGCACATTTACATTGAAGAAGATGAGAATAATGATTTGATCAGAGCTGGACAGCCTTATCTTAAATTAGAGCTTGATGTAAATATTCAAAAACATTTCACCTACTGATGCTTTAATTAATGTAATTTTATTGGTACAGTAGAGTCTCACTTATCCAACATAAACGGGCCGGCAGAAGCTTGGATAAGTGAATATCTTGGATAATAAGGAGGGATTAAGGAAAAACCTATTAAACATCAAATTAGGTTATGGTTTTACAAATTAAGCACCAAAACATGTTATCCAACAAATTTGACAGAAAAGGTAGCTCAATACGCAGTAATGCTATGTAGTAATTACTGTATTTACGAATTTAGCACCAAAATATCACGATGTATTGAAAACATTGACTATAAAAATGCGTTGGATAATCCAGAACGTTGGATAAGTGAGACTCTACTGTATTTGCCAACCATCCAACACCCTTCTTCAAACTCTAGGCCTCTCTGGAGGATCCCAACTATGTGACACTACAAATCCCGAAGCTCCAAAGGATGATATATAATAATAATAATAATAATAATAATAATAATAATAATAATAATATACGGTAAATGCCAGAACCCCAAGTAATGATGATATCATAACAATATCTCCAAACCCAAAGAATGATGATATAATAATAATAATAATAATAATATAATGCCAGAACCCCAAGTAATGATAATATAATAACAATAATATCTCCAAACCCAAAGAAAGATGATATAATAATAATAATATAAATGCCAGAACCCCAAGTAATATTGATGATATAATAACAATAATATCTCCAAACCCAAAGCATGATGATATAATAATAATATAAATGCCAGAACCCCAATGATGTTATGATAATAATATCTCCAAACTCAAAGGATGATGATAATGATGATAATAAAATGATACAATAATGTATGTATGTACATAACATATATACACACATATGATCCTAGAGTTGGAAGAGACCTCGTGGGCCATCCAGTCCAACCCCATTCTACCAAGAAGCAGAAAAATCACATTCAAAGTATTGCCAACAGATAGCCATCCAACCTCTGTTTCAAAACCTCCAAAGGAACCTCCACCACACTCCAGGGCAGAGAGTTCCACTGCTGAACAGCTCTCACAGTTTCTGTTGTTGTATTATTATTATTATTATTATTATTATATTAATAATGTATTATTGTTATGTGTGTGTAATATTATTACACATTTATTATTTTTCTCTATTATTTGTATTATTACATTTATTATTTTTCTCCATTATTGTTGCTACTATTATTTTACTCTATTTTTATTTTTATTAATACATTTATTATTTCACTCTGATCTTATTATTATTATTATTATTATTGCATTTATTATTTTACTCTATTTATTATTACATGTATTATTTTCCTGTATTATTATTATTATGTATTATTTTACTCTATTATTATTAAAAGGATACATAGGCACATTTACACTGAAGAAGATGAGAATAACGATTGGATCAGAGTTGGACAGTCTTCTCTTAAATTTGAGCTTGATGTAAATATTCAAAAACATTTAACCTACGGATGCCTCAATTAATGTAATTTCATTGGTATCTATTTTTATTTCTGAAATTTACCACCCTTGGCTTATACTGGAGTCAATGTTTTCCCAATTTTTTTTGTGGAATATATATACCGTATATACTCGGGTCGGCTTATACTCGAGTATATACGGTATATACACATATACACACACACAAATCCCACTGAACTCAAACTGAATTCTGAGTTGAATTATGTGTTCAATGTACTCTCCTTTTCCTGTATTATTATTTTTTTCTCCCTTTGGGGGCATAGTTTTGATTGCATATGAAAATCTTTAATAATAAAAAACATTTTTATGGGACTTCTGAGAAAGGAGAGAGAACAACCCGGCTCACTTCCTCCTGGGACAGAGAGCAAACATCAATTCTTTATGGCCGGCAAACACCACAACATGGGAACCGAAAGCGCACTTGAAATGCAGGTCACCGGAGGAATAATGAAGGAGTCTGCAAAAAAAACCCTATGAACTTGGCAAAGAGGCAAGTTCTTTCATGCTTGCATTCTAAAAACCATAGCAAAGACCTTCATAGCACCAGCAAATGTAATTATTTTTAAAAACCCTACGGCCCTTTCTTCTGTTTAATTACAGCTCTGTACAAACATAATGACCTTCTGCTCCATGCCCATTGTCTCACTGCTTAATAGGGAAATTTTTGGAACCTTAAAAGTTTGTGTTTAACTTAGCCTGGATCTACACTGCCGTATAATCCAGTTCAAAGCAGATAATGTGGACTCAGAAACTGGTTTATATGGCCCCGTAGATGCAGCCTCACTCATCAGTTACAGGAAAGGCATCAGAAGGAACTGCTGTTTCCATACACACACATACACACACACACAAATATATGTTGTTTTATAATAATGTAAAGGGCCAGTTCTATGTGGTCTAACTTTCCTATTACATTGTATGATAATGCTATCAAGGGCCAACACTGTATTGTTTAACATATATGTACAAATATTAATCTATGTTATAACAACATAATAATAATGATAATGATAAGGCATGATCCTTGCAGCCCAGGAGCAAGCCATCAGAACAAATGCAATTAAGACCAAGATCGAAAAATCAGCTGATGATCCAAAATGCAGACTGTGCAAGGAAACCGACAAAACCATTGATCATATCCTCAGCTGCTGTAAGAAAATTGCACAGACAGACTACAAACAGAGGCACAACCATGTGGCCCAAATGATTCATTGGAACTTATGCCTCCAGTACCACCTCCCAGCAGCAAAGAACTGGTGGGATCACAAACCTGCAAAAGTCTTGGAAAATGAGCACGCAAAGATACTGTGGGACTTCCGAATCCAGACTGACAAAGTTCTGGAACACAACACGCCAGACATCACAGTTGTGGAAAAGAAAAAGGTGTGGATCATTGATGTCGCCATCCCAGGTGACAGTCGCATTGACAAAAAACAACAGGAAAAACTCAGCCGCTATCAGGACCTCAAGACTGAACTTCAAAGACTGGCAGAAACCAGTGCAGGTGGTCCCAGTGGTGATGGGCACACTGGGTGCCATGCCAAAAGATCTCAGCCGGCATTTGGAAACAATAGACATTGACAAAATTATGATCTGCCAGCTGCAAAAGGCCACCCTAGTGGGATCTGCACGCATCATCCAAAAATACATCACACAGTCCTAGACACTTGGGAAGTGTTCGACTTGTGGTTTTGTGATACGAAATCCAGCATATCTATCTTGTTTGCTGTGTCATATTAAAATAATAATAATAATAATAATAATTAACCTCTCCCTAGAGGGACTCAGGGCGGTTAACATACATATAAACAGCAAACATTCAATGCCACAATTTCTTCATGAATATCAAAAGTATAAAATGACAATAACACACACATTACAATAAAAATTCCACATTAGAAAAACAATAAATTTAAGCATAAAGGGCCAACACTATGTCATCTTACACACACCTAATATTATTAATTTATTATTTTATTATGACACAGCAAACAAGATTATTATTATTATTATATTAATATAAACGGCCAGTTCTAGGTTGTCTTACTTTCCTATTACAGTAGAGTCTCACTTATCCAAGCTAAACGGGCCGGCAGAAGCTTGGATAAATAAATATCTTGGATAATAAGGAGGGATTAAGGAAAAGCCTATTAAACATCAAATTAGGTTATGATTTTACAAATTAAGCACCAAAACATGTTATAAAACAAATTTAACAGAAAAAGTAGTTCAATACGCAGTAATGTTATGTTGTAATTACTGTATTTACGAATTTAGCACCAAAATATCATGATATATTGAAAATATTGACTACAAAAATGGCTTGGATAATCCAGAAGCTTGGATAAGCGAGGCTCTGATAAGTGAGACTCTACTGTACATTGTACGATGATATAAAAGACCAACACTATATGGTTTGACAGATATGTACAGATCTATATTATAGCAACATAAAGGGTCAACACTGTCATTTAACACACACACACACACAACAATAATAATACATTAATATAATAATAATAATAATAATAAGTAGAAAGAGCCAGTTCTATACACAAACATAATGATATATTATTAATAAAATAACAAGTCGATAGTTACTGATATAGTAATAATAATAACAGAAAGGGCCAGTCCTATACATAAACATAATATATTATTGATTTAGTAATAATAATAATAATAATAGAAAGGGACAGTTCCATACACAAACATATTATTGATATAATAATAATAATAATAATAGAAAGGGCCAGTCCTATACACAAACATAATATATTATTGATATAATAATAATAATAATAATAATGGAAAGGGCCAGTTCCATACACAAATATAATATATTATTGATAAAGTAATAATAATAATAATAATAATGGAAAGGGCCAGTTCCATACACAAACATAATATATTATTGATATAGTAATAATAATAATAATAATAGAAAGGGCCAGTCCTATACACAAACATAATATATTATTGATATAGTAATAATAATAATAATAATAATAATAATAATAATAGAAAGGGCCAGTTCCATACACAAACATAATATATTATTGATATAGTAATAATAATAATATTAATAATAGAAAGGGCCAGTTCCATACACAAATATAATATTGATATAGTAATAGTAATAATAATAGAAAGGGCCAGTTCCATACACAAGCATGATATATTATTGATATAGTAATAGTAATAATAATAATAATAGAAAGGGCCAGTTCCATACACAAACATAATAATATTATTAATAATAATAGAAAGGGCCAGTTCCATACACAAACATATTATTAATATAGTAGTAATAATAATAACAGAAAGGGCCAGTCCTATACACAAACATAAGGTAATATATTATTAATCATATACTGTGTGTATGTATAGCAGACCTGGGCCCAGTTCGGCCCTCCCTCCAAAGGTTTTGGACTCCAACTCCCACAATTCCGGATGCTGGGAATTGTGGGAGTTGTAGTCCAAAAACCCCCGGAGGGAGGGCCGAGGTAGGCCCAGGCGCGGCCTAGGCCCAAGCGGGGCTCACCTGGGCGTCGAGGGTGCCCGGGGCGGCGGCGGAGGGCGGGCCGGCGTGGCCCTGGGCGGCGGCGGAGGAGGCCGAGGCCGCGCTCCCGGCTGAGGCGGCGGGCGGCGTCTGGCCCTGGCTGGGCAAAGTGAAGTCGGTGAACTCGAACTCGGAGCCCTGCGTGTCGGCGCCCAGCAGCTCGGCCTCCTCCGTGTCCAGGAACGTCAGCGTCTGGGAGCTGGGCCCGTACGCCTCCACGCTCATGATGGCGGCGGCTGAGGGGAGGAAGGAAGGAAGGCAGGCGGCGAGAAACGGCTTTTTTGCTTCCCCTCACAACGGCGTCGAACCTCGGAGAAGACTCGGGGGGACGACTGCGCCTGCGCAGAACGCTAGGCCGCAACCGTCGTCGAGAGGCCGGCCAATGGGAAGGCGCCTCGAGTGGCGCGAGGAGGGGGGGGAGACGGGAGCGAGGCTGCGACTGCGCACGCGCCGGCTTCTTTCTCTCCCTCGCGCTGGCTTCCCGCCCGACTGCGCAGGCGCGAAGAAAGGGAATACGCTCTACTGCGCAAGCGCTAGCTTCTTTTTTTCTCACTCTTTCTACAGCTACCTCATAGCTCTACCCACGAACTTGGATTGCGCAGGCGCGAAGAGACAAAGCTCTACTGCGCACGCGCGCCAGCCTCTCCGTCTAGCTCCCTCCACCCGCTTGGATAGCCTGGACTGCGCAGGCGCGAAGAGACAAAACTCTACTGCGCACGCGCGCCAGCCTCTCCGTCTCTGCAGCTCCCTCCACCCGCTTGGATAGCCTGGACTGCGCAGGCGCGGAGAGACAAAGCTCTACTACGCACGCGCGCCAGCCTCTCCGTCTCTGCAGCTGAATCATAGCTCTACCCACCCGCTTGGATAGCCTGGACTGCGCAGGCGCGGAAAGGAGACAAAGCTCTACTGCGCACGCGCTCCAGCCTGTCTCTGAATCTCCCTCATGACTCCTCCCACCCTTCTACGAAGCCTACTGCGCACGCGCACCAGCCTCTCCATCTCGACAGTTCCTTCATGGCTCCTCCCACCCTTCTGCGAAGTCTGGACTGCGCATGCGTCAACTTCTCTGTTCCGATCTCTCTCCCCTTCTCTCGTGGCTCCTCCCACCCGCCTGAGCGCCCAATCGGATGATCTCCTTCCTCTCGGGAGGCGTGGAAATTAGTGACAGACAAGCACACAGCCAATCGGAGGCGGGGTGTCAAGCAAAAGGCCGGCGCGTCAAGTAGGCGGGTCTTCTAACCAAAGAAAGTGAACATAGACAGTCCGAATAGCCAATCGCAACTAGAATTGCGTCAACTAGCGATTGAAGGACGGGTAGGCGGGAGAAGCTCAGGCCTTCTAACCAATCAGTGAAGAAAATACAGAACCGCGTTAAATAGACTGCCCAAATAGCCAATCACAACAGCAAGGGCACCAAGGGGATTGAAGGATGGGTAGGCGGGAGCTCAGGCCTTCTAACCAATCAGAGTGAAGAAAATAGACAAAAGCGTTAGTAGACAGTCCAAAGAACCAATCACAACGGCAAGGCACCAAGTGGAGATGGAATGATAGGTAACAGATCACCGGGGCAGTCTGTTAGAGGCCACGCCCCTTCTGTCAGGGGAAGGCGGGACAACTGACGAGTCGCTTCCTGATTGGCTAAAAGCGCTTTAAAAGCGTAATTGTTGTTTGAAAGTGCTATTTCATGCATCTGCCACGAGGGGGCGCTCAAGCTTAAGAGCCTCTCTTATTATTAAATAGTCTCGGATTCATAGATTTCTCTATAAACAGGATTAAAAATATCTTTAGATATAGAGACTGGGTGGCCATCTGTCGGGAGGGCTTTGATGGTGTCTCCATACACAACTAAATGGGATTGGAGTGCATGGCCATCTATCAGGATTGCTTTGCTTGTGTCTCTACACAATTGAATGTGGTTCGACTGGATGGACATCTGTCAGGAAGGCTTTGCTGGTGTCTCCATACACTATTAAATGGGATTGGACTGGATGGACATCTGTCAGGAAGGCTTTGCTGGTGTCTCCATACACTATTAAATGGGATTGGACTGGATGGACATCTGTCAGGAAGGCTTTGCTGGTGTCTCTACACAATTGAATGTCGTTCAACTGGATGGCCACCTGTTGGGAGGGCTTTAATGGTGTCTCCATAAACAACTAAGTGCTTTGAACAGGATGTCCATCTGTCGGGAGGGCTTTGTTGGTGTCTTCATACACAACTAAATGTTTTGGATTGCATGTCCATCTGTCGGGAGGGCTTTAATGGTGTCTCCATACACAACTGTTTTGAACAGGATGTCCATCTGTCGGGAGGGCTTTGTTGGTGTCTCCATACACAACTAAATGTTTTGGACTGCATGGCTATCTATCGGGAGGGCTTTGATAGAGTCTCCATACACAACTAAGTGTTTTGGATTGCATGGCCATCAGTCGGGAAGGCTTTAATGGTGTCTCTATACATAACTAAATAGGATTGGATAGCCATCTGTCGGGAGGGCTTTAATGGTGTCTCCATATACAACTAAGTGTTTTGGACTGGATGGTGGATGTGAGGGCGATCTGGCTGCGACATTTGGATTTTGGACTGGATGGCCATCTGTCCAGAGGGCTTTAATAGTGTCTCCATACACAACTAAATGTTTTGGACTGGATGTCCATCTGTCGGGAGGGCTTTGATGGTGTCTCCATACACAACGAGATGAGGTTGCACTGGATGTCCATCTGTCGGGAGGGCTTTGATGGTGTCTCCATACACAACGAGATGAGGTTGCACTGGATGTCCATCTGTCGGGAGGGCTTTGATGGTGTCTCCATACACAACGAGATGAGGTTGCACTGGATGTCCATCTGTCGGGAGGGCTTTGATGGTGTCTCCATACACAACTAAGTGCTTTGGACTGGATGTCCATCAGTCGGGAGGGCTTTGATGGTGTCTCCATACACAACTAAGTGCTTTGGACTGGATGTCCATCTGTCGGGAGGGCTTTAATGGTGTCTCCATACACAACTAAGTGCTTTGGACTGGATGTCCATCTGTTGGGAGGGCTTTAATGGTGTCTCCATACACAACTAAGTGCTTTGGACTGCATGGCCATCTGTCGGGAGGGCTTTGATGGTGTCTCCATGTTTTGCATGTTTTGTGGCAAACACAGGCATGTTTTCCTCCCCGGCCGTGATGGGTTTTGCAGGCGGCCCCGCCAGGCCGGCCAAAAGGAAACGCCGGGCATTTTTTCCTCTGCGACTCACGTTGTTGCCTTGGACCGAAAAAGGCACGATTCCCATCGCAATTACGATTCTCCACCCCGGCTACCGGTTGCAAAGGCGGCCCAGGTGGCAATGAAATCATCGAAGCGATGGCAAAGGCCTCCGTCCCGGGTGGATCATTCCTTCCCAAATCAGAGCCAAGTTGGCACCACGTCTCCACCTTTTACCAGAAATGGTCTTTTTCCTCCCTTTTTATTATTACGACAATAACACTATATATATTATATTATATTACATTATATTGGGGTCAATAGAAAGACTACCATAGCCATCAAGGGTCAATAAGAGGACTACAACACCCATTAAATATAAGTACGAGAACTTTCAGATCCACCAAAGGTCAATAAGAGGACTACAACACCCATTAAATATAAGTACGAGGACTTTCAGATCCACCAAAGGTCAATAAGAGGACTACAACACCCATTAAATATAAGTACGAGAACTTTCAGATCCACCAAAGGTCAATAAGAGGACTACAACACCCATTAAATATAAATACAAGGACTTTCAGATCTACCAAAGGTCAATAAGAGGACTACAACACCCATCGAAGATAAGTAGGAGAACTTTCAGATCCATCAAAGGTCAATAAGAGGACTACAACACCCATTAAATATAAGTACGAGGACTTTCAGATCCACCAAAGGTCAATAAGAGGACTACAACACCCATCGAAGATAAGTAGGAGAACTTTCAGATCCATCAAAGGTCAATAAGAGGACTACAACACCCAGCAAAGATAAGTACAAGTACTTTCAGATCCACCAAAGGTCAATAAGAGGACTACAACACCCATTAAATATAAGTACGAGGACTTTCAGATCCACCAAAGGTCAATAAGAGGACTACAACACCCATTAAATATAAGTACGAGGACTTTCAGATCCATCAAAGGTCAATAAGAGGACTATAACACCCATCAAAGTTACGTGAGAACTTTCTCATCCACAGGTGGTCAATAAGAGGACTACAACACCCATCAAAGATAAGTACGAGAACTATCACAACCATCAAAGGTCAGTAAGAGGACTACAACACCCATCAAAGATAAGTACGAGAACTATCACAACCATCAAAGGTCAGTAAGAGGACTACAACACTCATCGAAGATAAGTAGGAGAACTTTCAGATCCATCAAAGGTCAGTAAGAGGACTACAACACCCATTAAAGATAAGTTAGAGAACTTTCAGATCCATCAAAGGTCAATATGAGGACTACAAAACCCATCAAATTTACGTGAGAACTTTCTCATCCACCGAAGCTCAATAAGAGGACTACAAGACCCATCAAAGATAGGTTAGAGAACTAGAGAAGTTAGAGAATTGTCTGGAAACAGTGGTTCGGGGGGAAGCGCTGGACAACCGGGCAGAGCGTTCTTTGTTGTTCTCCAAGGAAAATAAAGGCAAGGCGGTGGTGATCTCACCCGGTTGGGACACCGTGTGCCGGGCCAAACCCTCCGCCAGAAGCTCTCTGCCTTGGCTACTGCATCCGTTTACAAGAAGGACGGGAGGAAAATCGCTTCCAGACCGTGTCCTGGAGGCAGAAAGGAAGACCAAAAGTCCGATCCACACTCATCCAATTTCCCGGCTCCGGGAATTTCCAGTCAAACAGGGACTCGTTTGTTGCATTTCTCAAACAAAATTTGGGATGAACAACATTACTGTCACAGACAGAACGCCAGCGAGTAAAACAAAACTCAGTTTATTGAGGTTACAGAACTAAAAACGCCCGTAGGAAACAAAGAACAGGGCAAACACTTGACTTCAGTGTGATAAGTAACAAAAAACAGCTCAGTTTGAGCTTAAACGGTTCAAAGGGATAAACCGGGTTAAACAGAAGTATAATCCGGATTAAATCAAAAGTGCTTACTTCAGCCTGGCAAACAATGCAAACAAAAGAGGATCAACAGGAGTCAGAATGTAAACAACAGACTGGTAGCAGATTCCTCTCTGCTACTCAGAAACAGCAGGAGAATAAACCAGGCTTGTTTATCCCTTCCTGCAGCGAACGAAAAGCGTGGTCGTAGTCAGGATTCAGTTTAAGGTTCAGCGGCCAACGATATCCAGGTCCAGGCACAGCAGTCAGGGTAACGGCAGTCAGCAGGGTCCCAATCCGGTCCAGAGGTCAATAGCCAAGCGTAGTCGTCTAGAAATCCAAAGGTCTCACCGATAGCCAGCAGAAGGGATAATCCGGAATCGAAGTCAGTCAGTCCAGCGTCAATCCAGTGCGAGTAGATATTGCCCGTCAAAAAGACGACGGAGGTCCAAGCTATCGAGATTAAACACAAGTTGCACAGAGAAAAACCCCGCACAGTTCCTCCCGCCGTCAATGCCCAGTGTCCTTGGTAAACTTACGTATCCAGTAACGAATCACACCCGTCTTCAGGAAGTTCCCCAACAAAAGCCCAAGCGTTCGTCCAGATTACCTTGCCCAACGCAATTAGCCATTGATCCTAAACCCCATTTTATCCCAGTTCATAACTCCTCATCGCTGTCAGCTGCTATCCTAATTCCAGGTGCCTCATCATCATCATCCTCATCAGAGCTAAAACACCTTTGACTACGCCCCACAGCATCCCCAGCTGTGGATCCCGCTCCATCCCTCCAGCCAGTCCATGGGTCTGATCCTGCAACCTGCCACTCACCTCCCATGCTTTCATTGCCTGTTTCCCCAACACCCAAATCCTCCCTCACACGAGTCCATTCCATGTCGTCCTCCTCCGAGCTGGCCATCTCTTCCTCCAAACCCTCAGAAAAACCCTCAAATGAGTCCTCATCTGTCGGGTCTGTAAACAAATCCCGGAGCCGTTTTCTTTCACGCTCCTCGAAAGAGTCTGACTCTCGAGGAGTCTTATGACCCCTTCTTCTATTACCAGAGCCCAAAGGCTCAACCATAACAATTACTTTGTGTAGGTATTAACCTATGGAACTCTTTGCCACCAGATCGTAATGGTGGTATAACTGCCTGGTGTCGTAACGCCCAATGTGTGGAAATATCCCAGTGTCGACCACAAATAATGCTGATGGGGCGCAATGGAGTTTTGTGATGATATTGGGAGAAATAACAGCGCGGAATTTTAACACCGGGCGATGGCATCGCAACGGTAGAATAACAGGGCGGAGTCATAATGGCAGGTGACTGCATCACAACAGCGGAATGACACCACTGAATCATAACACCGAGCGACTGCATCACAACGGTAGAATAACGGGGCGGAGTCATAATGCCAGGTGACTGCATCACAACAGCGGAATGACACCACAGAATCATAACACCGAGCGACTGCATCACAATGGTAGAATAACAGGGCGGAGTCATAATGACAGGTGACTGCATCGTAACGGCGGAATAACAACACGGAGTCATAATGGCAGGTGATTGCATCACAATGACGGAGTAACAGCACAAAGTCATAACACCAGGCAATTGCATCGCAACGGCAGAATAATTGCACAGAGTCATAATGGCAGAGGACTGTATCACAACGGCAGAATAACAGGTCGGAGTCATAATGGCAGGTGATTGCATCATAATGACGGAGTAACCGCAGAATCATAACACCGTGCAATTGCATCGCAACGGTGGAATAACTGCACAGAGTCATAATGCCAGGCGACTGTATCGCAACAGCAGAATAACAGGGCAGAGTCATAATGACAGGTGACGGCATTGTAACAGTGGAATAACAACACGGAGTCATAATGGCAGGTGATTGCATCACAATGACGGAGTAACCGCAGAGTCATAACACCAGACAATTGATCGCAATGGCAGAATAACTGCACGGAGTCATAATGCCAGGCGACTGTATTGCAACGGCGGAATAACAGGGCGGAGTCATAATGCCAGGTGAAGGCATCGCAATGGCCGAAAAACAGCACGAGTGCATCACAACGACGGAATAACAGCATGGAGTCATAAGGCCATGCGACTGCATCACAATGGCGGAATAACAGATTTCTGACAGCTTTCCCTTCTTGTTTTTGCACATTTTGCCAACACTTTTCCCAGCTCCGGAGCTGGGAAAAGCGTTGGCAAAATGTGCAAAAACAAGAAGGGAAAGCTAGAGACAATGAAAGCGATGTCGTTTGTTTTGTAATCTCCTCAGAGGCGGAGGAGCCTTGTTGGGGGGATCAGTTGGCAACCCAAAGGCGGAAGGCCACGCCGCCACATGGCTCGTCCTCTTTTATGACCTTCAAAGCCGAGGGAAAAGGTGGGGACGTCCAACCCATTAACGCCTCGCTCGGAAAAATAAAATGTGGAAACTTTCACCCCACGGACAAGAGCCGCTTGTCCCCGTTCTTTCCACTCGGAAGCTTCTGGGCAACAAGAAGCCCTTTCAGATCTATTACGAGCAAATGCGGATTCTTTTGAAGTCGGGGCTTTGCAAATAAAAAAATATCCCGAAACCGCATTGCCTGATCTTGCGGCAACGTGGGAGGCCCATCCGGCGACCCATCTATCCCAGAATATCTCAACTCTCGTTCCCTTTCCCTTTGAGTTCCAGGTTGTGCCAGTCCGTTTTTGTATGGTATTAGATGGATAAGAATTAGCTGGTTTTCCTTGTCATAGGCAGTAAGAGCACCTCGAGCTTCTCTTCAACCATTGCAGAGCTTCCTGCTTGGGCCGTGATGGCACGATCGTCAGCATAGATGAAACTCTATTTCCCTGGGGCCTCCTTCCAAGAGCCCGAGACAGGGCTGAGCCTCTATATTTCTCCTGAGAGGACTTTTTGGACTAAAGGGCGGAGCTAGGGCCTCCTTCCAAGAGCCCGAGACAGGGCTGAGCCTCTATATTTCTCCTGAGAGGCCTTTTAGGACTAAAGGGCGGGGCTAGGGGTGGGGGCGGGGCCTCCTTTCAAGAGCCCAAGACAGGGCTGAGCCGCTATATTTCTCCTGAGAGGCCTTTTAGGACTAAAGGGCGGGGCTAGGGGTGGGGGCGGGGCCTCCTTCCAAGAGCCTGAGACAGGGCTGAGCCTCTATATTTCTCCTGAGAGGCCTTTTAGGACTAAAGGGCGGAGCTAGGGAAGGGGGCGGGGCCTATTCCCAAGAGCCTGAGACAGGGCTGAGCCTCTATATTTCTCCTGAGAGGCCTTTTAGGACTAAAGGGCGGGGCTAGGGGTGGGGGCGGGGTCTCCTTCCAAGAGCCTGAGATAGGGCTGAGCCTCTATACCTCTCCTGAGAGGTATAGGACTAACAGGCAGGGCTGGGGCGGGGCCTCTTCCCACCCGGGGGCGGGGTATGGAGGTTCAGCCCTGTTGGGCACTTGGGAAGAAGCCCCGCCCCCTCCTCTAGCTCCGCCCCTGTGTCCAGGGCAGGGATAGATGCTCAGCCCTACCTCAGTGCTCGTAACTCCGCCCATCCCAGTCTTGGCCGCCCATTTGTGGCCCCGCCCACCTCTCCCTCGCAGCCCTGCATCTTGGACTAGGGGAGAGGCTTAGCCCCGCCCTCTTGAGTAGAAGCCCCACCCACCCCTCTAAGCCACACCCCCTTTCCAGGGGATGCTGAATCCTATTTTTTCTGGAAAGGAGACGGCAGGCGAAATAAGTTTTAGATGGATTAAGAATCAACTGTTTTTCCCTGTCATAGGCAGTAAGACCACCTAAAGCTTCTGAGAGCTTTTGTTCAACTATGTCAAAGCTCTTTGCTTGAGCTTTGATGGCGTAGGTGAAACTCTATCTGTCCCTTCTTGTGTAAATATCCTTCTGTTCCCGTCATCAAAAAAAAAAAAAAGAAGATTTCACCGCCGAGGAATGCAAAGCCACGGCCCGGGGTTGATGCCCGGCCGACGACGTTCCCAAATGAAAGAAACACATTTTTTGGAAGCCCCGAACCGACGATGTCCTCATGCTGTTTATTTTTACAACTTCTCGCCCGCTGCCAAAACCTTGAGAGCATCAAAGCCGGAGTGCCAGGAGCTGCCGAAGTCGGACAGGGCGGAGCACAAAGTGCCAGGAGACGCCAGAGGCGGCGGACAGGGCGGAGCAGAGGCAGGGCTTTGGAGATATATATATATATTTGGGGAAGGTTTGGAAAGGAGGTGGATTTGCACATCCTCGGCGTCCCAGAATGACTGTTTTTCCGCGACTGGTGCTTCTGCTCGGCCTCTGGCCTTGGGCCGCCACTGGACAAATGCCCGGAGGAAGAGGTAAGCGAGACCCCGGAAAAATCAATATATTATGCTTGGATCAATATCTTCTGCTTGGATCAATATATTATGCTTGGATCAATATATAATGCTTGGATCAATATGCTTGGATCAATACATTATTCTTGGATCAATATGCTTGGATCAATACATTATGCTTGGATCAATATGCTTTGATCAATATATTATGCTTGGATCAATATGCTTGGATCAATATATTATGCTTGGATCAATATGCTTGGATCAATATATTATGCTTGGATCAATATGCTTGGATCAATATCTTATGCTTGGATCAATATGCTTGGATCAATACATTATGCTTGGATCAATATGCTTGGATCAATATATTATGCTGGGATCAATATGCTTGGATCAATATCTTATGCTTGGATCAATATCTTATGCTTGGATCAATATCTTATGCTTGGATCAATATATAATGCTTGGATCAATATGCTTGGATCAATACATTATGCTTGGATCAATATGCTTGGATCAATATATTATGCTTGGATCAATATATTATGCTTGGATCAATATATTATGCTCGGATCAATATATCATGCTGGGATCAATATATTATGCTTGGATCAATATATTATGCTGGGATCAATATCTTATGCTTGGATCAATATCTTATGCTTGGATCAATATATAATGCTTGGATCAATATGCTTGGATCAATACATTATGCTTGGATCAATATGCTTTGATCAATATATTATGCTTGGATCAATATGCTTGGATCAATATATTATGCTTGGATCAATATGCTTGGATCAATATATTATGCTTGGATCAATATGCTTGGATCAATATCTTATGCTTGGATCAATATGCTTGGATCAATACATTATGCTTGGATCAATATGCTTGGATCAATATATTATGCTGGGATCAATATGCTTGGATCAATATCTTATGCTTGGATCAATATCTTATGCTTGGATCAATATCTTATGCTTGGATCAATATATAATGCTTGGATCAATATGCTTGGATCAATACATTATGCTTGGATCAATATGCTTGGATCAATATATTATGCTTGGATCAATATATTATGCTTGGATCAATATATTATGCTCGGATCAATATATCATGCTGGGATCAATATATTATGCTTGGATCAATATATTATGCTGGGATCAATATCTTATGCTTGGATCAATATCTTATGCTTGGATCAATATATAATGCTTGGATCAATATGCTTGGATCAATACATTATGCTTGGATCAATATGCTTTGATCAATATATTATGCTTGGATCAATATGCTTGGATCAATATATTATGCTTGGATCAATATGCTTGGATCAATATATTATGCTTGGATCAATATGCTTGGATCAATATCTTATGCTTGGATCAATATGCTTGGATCAATACATTATGCTTGGATCAATATGCTTGGATCAATATATTATGCTGGGATCAATATGCTTGGATCAATATCTTATGCTTGGATCAATATCTTATGCTTGGATCAATATCTTATGCTTGGATCAATATATAATGCTTGGATCAATATGCTTGGATCAATACATTATGCTTGGATCAATATGCTTGGATCAATATATTATGCTTGGATCAATATATTATGCTTGGATCAATATATTATGCTCGGATCAATATATCATGCTGGGATCAATATATTATGCTTGGATCAATATATTATGCTGGGATCAATATCTTATGCTTGGATCAATATCTTATGCTTGGATCAATATATAATGCTTGGATCAATATGCTTGGATCAATACATTATGCTTGGATCAATATGCTTGGATCAATATATTATGCTTGGATCAATATATTATGCTTGGATCAATATATTATGCTCGGATCAATATATCATGCTGGGATCAATATATTATGCTTGGATCAATATATTATGCTGGGATCAATATCTTATGCTTGGATCAATATCTTATGCTTGGATCAATATATAATGCTTGGATCAATATGCTTGGATCAATACATTATGCTTGGATCAATATGCTCGGATCAATATATTATGCTTGGATCAATATATTATGCTCGGATCAATATATCATGCTGGGATCAATATATTATGCTTGGATCAATATATTATGCTGGGATCAATAAATTATGCTCGGATCAATATATCATGCTGGGATCAATATATTATGCTTGGATCAATATATTATGCTGGGATCAATAAATTATGCTCGGATCAATATATTATGCTCGGATCAATATATCATGCTGGGATCAATACATTATGCTCGGATCAATATATTATGCTCTGATCAATATATTATGCTTGGATCAATATATTATGCTCGGATCAATATATCATGCTTGAATCAATACATTATGCTCGGATCAATATATTATGCTTGGATCAATATATTACATTAATTATATATCCATCAATACATTAACAATATCTATCAATCGATACTTTAACATGAATAACATATATCCATCGATACATTACTAATAATACTGATTGATCGATACATTAATAATATCTATCAATCAATACATTAATTATAATATCTATTGCTCGATACATTAATAATAACTATCGCATGATACATTAATATCTATTGCTTGATACATTAATAATATCTATCGCTCAATACATTAATATCTTTTGATACATTAATATCTATTGATCAATGCATTAGTAATAATATCAATTGATACATTAATAATATCTATTGATTGATACATTAATTATAATATCAATACATTAATAATAATATCTATCGATCGATACATTATTATCTATCGATACATTAATTATAATATCTATCAATCAATACTTTAATTATAAGATATATCCATCAAGACATTAATATCTATCAATTGATACATTATAATATCGATTGATACATTAATTATAATATCTATCGATCGATATTTAATTATAATATATATCAATCTATATATTGATCATATGTATCGATACATAATATCTGTCAATTGACATTAATATCTATCAATCGATACATTAATAATATCTATCAATTGATACATTACTACTACTACTAATAATTATTATTATTACATTGGGTTATTGAAGGCTTTCATGGCCAGAATCACTGGGTTGCTGTGATTTTTCCGGGCTGTCTGGCCACGTCCCGGAAGCATTTTTTCCTGACGTTTTGCCCACCTATATGGCAGGCATCCTCGGAGGTTGTGAGGTCTGTTGGAAATTAGGCAAGTGGGGTTGATATATCTGTGGATGTGAGATAGAACTCTGTGGTCTGTTTGAGACAAGTGGGAAGGTTGCCATCGGCCAGCTTGATTAGCACTGAATGGCCTTGCAGCTTCAAAGCCTGGGGAATCCTGGAGGAGGTGGGATTTCAAAGGGGTTTGAGTTGGCCTTCTTTTGAAGCCGAGAGAGTGTGACTGGCCCAAGCCGGCTTCATGGCTGAGCAATGACGTGATGTTAACATGATGTTAAAATACCTTGTTACCTGGAAGGTGTTTCTCGCAGCAAGCGCAGGCTTGTCGGAGGGATTTCTGGGCCACTTCTCCCGCAAGGGCCTGGGGATAAATGTGATATAATGGGAACGGGTTGAGTAACAAATGGCAGTTGACACCCCTTTACAACCAAGGATTAGGACGGGTTTTTGTTGTTGTTTTTTTCTGGTGCAGGAGACCTCTCGCCCCAAATGCTCTCGGAGATGAGAGAGACGAACCAAGTGCTGCGGGAAATCACGGAGTTGCTGAAACAGCAGGTAAGGGAAGATGGGTCACAAATAAAATTCATTATTATTATTTATAATAATAATCAGTAAAAGAGTAAATCCGTGTTACTGTCCATCCATCTGAAAGGGTCAGTCTAGATGGCCTTTGGGGTCTCTTCCAACTCTAGGAACATCCATCGATCCATCTAAAAGGGTTGGTCTGGATGGCCTTTGAGGTTTCTTCCAAGTCTAAGATCATCCATCCATCTTCAGGGGTTGGTCTGGATGGCCTCTGAGGTCTCTTCCAACCCTAGGAACATACATCTATCCATCGATCCATCTAAAAGGGTTGGTCTGGATGGCCTTTGGGGTCTCTTCCAAGTCTAGGATCATCTATCTACCTAACAATAAATCCATCCATCCATTGTAAAGGGTCGGTCTAGATGGCCTTTGGGGTCTCTTCCAACTCTAGGATCATCTATCCATTCATCGATTCATCTAAAAGGATTGGTCTGGATGGCCTTTGAGGGATCTTCCAACTCTTAAGATCCATCCATCCATCCATCCATCTAAAAGGGTTGGTCTGGATGGCCTTTGGGGTCTCTTCCAACTCTAGGAACATCCATTCATCCACCTATCCACTGATCAATCAATCAATCCATCCATCGATCCATCTAAAAGGGTTGGTCTGGATGGCCTTTGGGGTCTCTTCCAACTCTAGGAACATCTATCCACCCACTCACCCACCCAACCAATCATAAAAGGTGGGTCTGGATGGCCTTTAGAGTCTCTTCCAACTCTAGGAATATCTATCCATCCATCCACCCATCCGTCCTTCTTAAAGGGTCTGGATGGCCTTTGGGGTCTCTTCCAACTCTTGAAACATCTACCTACCTACCTATATATTCATCCATCCATCCAAAAGGGTTGGTCTAGATGGCCTTTGGGGTCTCTTCCAACTCTAGGATCATCTATCCATCCAACTTAAAGGGTTGGTCTGGATGGCCTTTGAGATATCTCCCAACTCTTGGAACATCTACCTACCTACCTATCCATCCATCCATCCATCAATCCATCCTAAAGGGTTGGTCTAGATGGCCTTTGAGGTCTCTTCCAACTCTAGGAATATCTATCCATCCATCCATCCATCATAAAGGTTGGTCTAGATGGCCTTTGGGGTCTCTTCCAACTCTTGAAACATCTACCTACCTATCCATCCATCCATCCATCCATATTATAGGGTTGGTCTGGATGGCCTTTGAGATCTCTTCCAACTTGAGGATCATCTACATACCTACCTACCTATCTATGCATCCATCCATCCATCATAAAGGGTTGGTCTGGATGGCCTTTGGGATCTCTTCCAACTCTTGGAACATCTCCCTACCTACCAATGCTCTAAGATGCTCCAACAGAGCCTCCACCCCCAGTGGCAGTCTACCTTTGAATGCTCCACACTGCAACGGAGGAGAAAAGGAGGGGACTTCTTGGATTTGGACGGCTTGGTGGTCATTTGGGGCCCGGGGGTGGATCCGGGCCGGGCTCCAGCCGCCGTCTAGTCTGGCCTCTCCGCCTCCGGCCTGGGCCACTCAAGTGCAAAAGCAGAGGCAGGAGGAAGGCCGAGGGTGCCAGGACAACATGCCTGGAATAG
This sequence comes from Anolis carolinensis, assembly GCF_035594765.1. Lineage (NCBI taxonomy): Eukaryota > Metazoa > Chordata > Lepidosauria > Squamata > Anolidae > Anolis > Anolis carolinensis. Next base: position 33,258,056 of record NW_026943818.1, on the reverse strand, counting down.
GCCACCCTGCCTACTTTTTTTCCTGGCAGCAAAGGCCTTGGATTTCGGGAGGTAGGAGTCCAAAGAAAAGGCCGAGTTGGAGGCAAGGGGCCCCCAAAGGCCATCCAATCCCGCCTCCTCCTGCCCTCCTTGCTCCACACAGAACACGTCCCAGCGGTCCAGGTTTTCCACCCTTCGGACTTTTTTCCAAATTCCGAAAAACTCTAATTAATAAACCCTTGTCCGCTCCTGTGTCCCGAGCAAATAAACATCGCCCGCTGCTCCTTCCTTTCCATCGCTCACTCTCTCTCTCCCACAAATCCCTTTTTTCCTCCTCTGATGAAAGGAGGCCTCACAAAGCTTCACAGAGCCCACTTTCTCCCTTCTCCAGCTCTAAGGCGGCCTGCTTTTTCCTTTCCCCAGCTTTGAAAGAGCCTGCTGCCTTTCTTCTCCTTGCTCTCTTCTCCGGTTTTGAGAAAGCCTCCTTTCTCTCATCTCCAGCTCTGAGGCCTACTTTCTCCCTTCTCCATCTCCGAGAAGGCCTGCTTTCCCTTCTCCTGCTTTAAAAGAACCTGCTTCCTCCCTTCTCCTGCCTTGTGAAGGCCTGCTTTCATCTTTCTCCAGCTGTGAGGTATGTTTTTGCCAGCTCTGAGGTCCGCTTTCTCCCGTCTCCAGCTTTGAGAAGGCCTACTTTTTTCTTTCTCCAGCTTTGAAAGAGCCTTTCCTCTCTTCTCCAGCTCTAAGGAGTCTGCTTTCTCCGTTCTCCTGCTCTGAGAATTCCTGCTTTCTCCCTTCTCCATCTCCAAGGCTTGTTTTCCCTTCTCCAGCTCTGAGATGGCCTGTGTTTTCATTTCTCCAGCTCTGAGAAGGCCTGCTTTCTCCCTTCTCCATTTTTGAGAAGGCCTCCTTTCTCTCTTCTCCAGCTCTGAGGCTTACTTTTTCATTTCTCCAGCTCTGAAAGAGCCTGCTTTCTCCCTTCTCCAGCTCTGAAAGAGCCTTTCTCCCTTCTCCAGCTCTGAGGCTTACTTCCTTCTCCTTTGAAAGAGCCTGCTTTCTCCCTTCTCCAACTCTGAGAAGGCCTTTCTCCCTTCTCCAGCTCTAAGGCCTACTTTCTCCCTTCTCCAGCTCTAAGGCTTACTTTCTCCCTTCTCCAGCTCTAAGGCTTACTTTCTCCCTTCTCCAGCTCTAAGGCTTACTTTCTCCCTTCTCCAGCTCTAAGGCTTACTTTCTCCCTTCTCCAGCTCTAAGGCGGCCTGCTTTTTCCTTTCCCCAGCTTTGAAAGAGCCTGCTGTCTTTCTTCTCCTGCTCGGTGAAGGCCTTGCTCTCTTTCTTTCTTCTCCTTGCTCTCTTCTCCAGTTTTGAGGCCTCCTTTCTCCCATCTCCAGCTCTGGGCCCTCCTTTCTCCCTTCTCCAGTTTTGAGAAAGCCTGCTTTCTCCCTTCTCCTGCTCTGTAAAGGCCTGCTTTAATCTTTCTCCAGATGTGAGGTATGTTTTCGCCAGCTCTGAGAAGGCCTGTATTCTCCTTTCTCCAGCTCTGAGGCCTGCTTTCTCTCTTCTCCAGCTCTGAAAGAGGCGGTTTTCTCCCTTCTCCTGCTCTGTGAAGGCCTGCTTTCATCTTTCTCCAGCTGTGAGGTGTTTTCACCAGCTCTGAGGTCTGCTTTCTCCCTTCTCCAGCTTTGAGAAGGCCTGCTTTCTTCGTTCTCCAGTTTTCAGAAGACCTCCTTTCTCTGGGGCCTCCTTTCTCCCTTCTCCAGCTCTAAGGCATCCTTTCTCCCTTCCCCAGTTTCAAAAAGCCCTCCTTTCTCTCTTCTCCAGCTCTAAGGGTGTCTGCTTTCTTCCTTCTCCTGCTCTGTGAAGGCCTACTTCCTCCCTTCTCCTGCTTTGTGAAGGCCAACTTTTTTCATTTCTCCAGCTCTGAAAGAGCCTGCTTCCCCTTCTCCTTGTTTTGAGCCTGCTTTCTCCCTTCTCCAGCTCCGAGGCCTCCTTTCTCCCTTCTCCAGTTTCGAGAAAGCTCCCTTTCTCTCTTCTCCATCTCTGAAAGAGCCTGCTTACATCGTGCTCCTGCTCTGAGAATTCCTGCTTCCTCCCTTCTCCATCTCCAAGGCTTGCTTTCCCTTCTCCAGCTCTGAGATGGCCTGTGTTTTCATTTCTCCAGCTCTGAAATAGCCTGCTTTCTCCCTTCTTCAGCTCTGAGAAGGCTTCTTCCTTCTTCAGTTTTAAGAAGGCCTCCTTTCTCCCTTCTCCAGCTCTGAGATGGCCTGCTTTTTCATTTCTCCAGCTCTGAAAGAGCCTGCTTTCTCCCTTCTCCAGCTCTGAAGCTTACTTCCTTCTCCTTTGAAAGAGCCTGCTTTCTCCCTTCTCCAACTCTGAGAAGGCCTTTCTTCCTTCTCCAGCTCTAAGGCTTACTTTCTCCTTTCTCCAGCTCTAATCACGGGGCCGTAACCCTTTCCTGTCTTTCCCTCCTCTGCAGATCAAGGAGATCACCTTCTTGAAAAACACGGTCATGGAATGTGACGCCTGTGGTAAGTCCACCGAGTTATATCCTAGAGATTTACTCCTGATCTTAGGAAGATGGGATTTGTTGTCCCTCCTCCGGCCTCCCAGGTGCATCCAACCAGGTGTAGCTAATACAACCAAAGGTGCGGCTTGCAATTGCCCAGCAATGCGTAGCTGGGCGTCTGCGAGATATTTCCACCCGGATGGTGCCGAAATTTACTCCGGGTTAACCCTCTACTTACCTTCTCGCTCTTCCTAATTCTTTGGGGAAATGAGTTGTGGATATCTGGTTAGTAAGACTGATAGTAATGTTTACTATGTCCCCGAGGAAGGGGATGGAGGAGGAAGATAAATTATTATTATTATTATTATATTAATACTATTATTATTATCTGCTTAGTAAGACAGACCTATAGTAATGTTTACTATGTCCCTGAGGAAGGGGATGGAGGAGGAGGATAAATTATTATTATTATTATTATTATTATTATTATTATTATTATATTACTATTATTATTATTATCTGCTTAGTAAGACAAACCTATAGTAATGTTTACTATGTCCTTGAGGAAGGGGAAGGAGGAGGAAGAGAAACATATTATTATTATTATTATTATTATTATTATTATTATTATTATCGCATCTATATCTTCAACTCAAGTACTATTAGACCATAAACACATACAAGAGGATGATACTCGGACTGAGTCACACAGGAGAGAGGAAGATGGATTCACACCATCACATGGACCTATAGTAATGTTTACTATGTCCCTGAGGAAGGGGATGGAGGAGGAAGATAAATATATTATTATTATCATCATCATCATCGCATCTATATCTTCAACTCAAGTACTATTAGACCACAAATACATGCAACACAGGATGATACTCAGACTGAGACACAGGAGAGTAGAAGATGGATTCACACCATCACATAGACCTATAGTAATGTTTATTATAATTATTATCGTATCTATATCGCCAACTCAAGTACTATTAGACCATAAACACATACAAGAGGGTGATACTCGGACTGAGTCACACAAGAGAGAGGAAGATGGATTTACACCATCACATAGACCTATAGTAATGTTTATTATAATTATTATCGTATCTATATCGCCAGCTCAAGTACTATTAGACCATAAACACATACAAGAGGGTGATACTCGGACTGAGTAACACAAGAGAGAGGAAGATGGATTTACACCATCACATAGACCTATAGTAATGTTTACTATTCCCCGAGGAAGGGGATGGAGGTGGAAGATAAATTATTATTATTATTATTATTATTATTATTATTATTATTATTATTATATTATTATTATTATTATTATTATCACATCTATATCTTCAACTCAAGTACTATTAGACCATGGTCACATACAAGAGGATGATACTCGTACTGAGTCACACAGGAGAGTAGAAGATGGATTCGCACCGTCACATAGACCTATAGTAATGTTTATTATAACTATTATCGTATCTATATCGTCAACGCAAGTACTATTAGACCATAAACACATACAAGAGGGTGATACTCGGACTGAGTCACACAGGAGAGTAGAAGATGGATTTGCACCGTCACATAGACCTATAGTAATATTTACTATGTCTCCGAGGAAGGGGATGGAGGAGGAAGAGAAATTATATTATTATTATTATTATATTATTATCACATCTGTATCTTCAACTCAAGTACTATTAAACCATAGACACATACAACACAGGATGATAGTCGGACTGAGTCACACAGGAGAGAGGAAGATGGATTTACACCGTCACATAGACCTATAGTAATGTTTATTTTAATTATTATCGTATCTATATCGCCAACTCCAATACTATTAGTCCATAAACACAAACAACACAGGATGATACTCGGACGGAAGATGGATTCACACCGTCACATAGACCTATAGTAATGTTTACTATGTCCCCGAGGAAGGAGGGGGAAGACAAACTACATTTATTATAATTATTATTGTATTTATATCGCCAACTCAAGTACTATTAGACCATAAACACATACAAGACGATGATACTTGGAGTGAGTCACACAGGAGAGAGGAAGATGGATTTACACCATCACATAGACCTATAGTAATGTTTATTATAATTATTATCGTATCTATATCTTCAACACAAGTACTATTAGACCATAGACACAGACAACACAGGATGATACTCAGACGGAAGATGAATTCACACCGTCACATAGACCTATAGTAATGTTTACTATGTCCCTGAGGAAGAGGATGGAGGAGGAAGATAAATTATTATTATTATTATTGTATCTGATGCTGATTTCTCTTTCTCTTCCCAAGGGATGGGCACGGGAGCCACAGGGCACCCCATCAGCCTGGCCCCGCTGAGCCGCTGCTACCCCAACCCGTGCTTCCCGGGCGTCACGTGTACAGACACCGCCACCGGCTTCCGCTGCGGCACGTGCCCCCAAGGCTACACCGGCAACGGGACCCACTGCACCGACATCAACGAGGTCAGTGGGAGCGGGTCCGCAGGTCACAATGGCTTACCTAAGGGGGCAGCACTGAGATAGGGCTGAGCTTCTATCCCTGTCCTGCGGAGCCTGCCAGGACACAGGGGGCGGGGCTAGAGGGGGCGGGGCCTGAAAGGCCTCTCAGGAGAAATATAGAGGCTTAGCCCTGTCTCAGGGTCTTGGAAGGAGGCCCCGCCCCCTTCCCTAGCCCCGCCCTTTAGTCCTAAAAGGCCTCTCAGAAGTATAGAGGCTCAGCCCTGTCTCAGGCTCTTGGGAAGAGGCTCCGCCTCCTTCCCTAGCCCCGCCCTTTAGTCCTGAAAGGCCTCTCAGGAGAAATATAGAGGCTCAGCCCTGTCTCGGGCTTTTGGAAGGAGGCCCCGCCCCCTTCCCTAGCTCCGCACTTTAGTCCTAAAAGGCCTCTCAGGAGAAATATAGAGGCTCAGCCCTGTCTCAGGCTCTTGGAAGAGGCCCCGCCTCCTTCCCTATCCCCGCCCTTTAGTCCTGAAAGGCCTCTCAGGAGAAATATAGAGGCTCAGCCCTGTCTCTGGCTCTTTGGAAGAGGCTCCGCCCCCGCCCCTAGCTCCGCCCTTTAATCCTAAAAGGCCTCTCAGGAGAAATATAGAGGCTCAGCCCTGTCTCTGGCTCTTTGGAAGAGGCTCCGCCCCCGCCCCTAGCTCCGCCCTTTAGTCCTAAAAGGCCTCTCAGGAGAAATATAGAGGCTCAGCCCTGTCTCAGGCTCTTGGAAGGAGGCCCCGCCCCCGCCCCTAGCTCCGCCCTTTAGTCCTAAAAGGCCTCTCAGGAGAAATATAGAGGCTCAGCCCTGTCTCAGGCTCTTGGAAGGAGGCCCCGCCCCCGATCCTAGTCCCGTCCTTTAGTCCTGAAAGGCCTCTCAGGAGAAATATAGAGGCTCAGCCCTGTCTCAGGCTCTTGGAAGGAGGCCCCGCCTCCTTCCCTAGCCCCGCCCTTTAGTCGTGAAAGGCCTCTCAGGAGAAATGTAGAGGCTCAGCCCTGTCTCAGGTTCTTGGAAGGAGGCCCTGATCTGCCTGTGTTGTATGTGATGGTCAGATAAGGTTTTCGTTCTTTCTTTCCTCGCAGTGCACAGCCAATCCCTGCTTCCCGAGAGTCCAGTGTATCAACACGGCCCCTGGTTTCCGGTGTGAACGATGCCCCGCCGGATACACGGGACCGGTCCACGAGGGGGTGGGCTTAGCCTTCGCCAGGGCCAACAAACAGGTAAGGGATTTTCCAAACTTTGCTTGTTGATTTCGGAGTCGTCTCCATCTCAGGTTATTGGGTGTGGGTGAACTACAACTCCCATTGTCCTTGGGCTGTTCGCAGAGTGTAAAGTGGGTCATGTGGTCTCTTTGTGCCAAGTTTGGTCTTGATTAAGCATTGGTGGGGGTTGCAGTGGTTTCAGGAAGCGAGTGATGGTATTGCAAGTCCCATCATTCGTGGTCCAAATTCTTCCAAACCACACCAGGATGTATAGTGGGTCATGGGTGCTCTATGTGCCAAGTTTGGTGTTCATCAGACATTGGTGAGGGTCCTAGTGGTTTCAGTAAGTGAGTCACGATACTGCAAGTCCCATCATCCATGGTCCAAATTCTTCCAAACCACACCAGGATGTAGAGTTGGTGACGGGGGCTCTGTGTGCCAAGTTTCGTACTGATTTATTATTTGTGGAAGTCGCAGTGCTCTGAGGACGTAAGTGAAGGTACTGCAAGTCCCATCATCCTTGATCCATCCTCCTCCAAAACCACACCAAGGTGTAGAGTGACTCATGGGGGCTCTATGTGCCAAGTTTGGTCTTGATTAGTCATTTGTGGTCGTTGCAGTGGTCTCACGAAGTGAGTGAAGGTACTGCAAGTCCCATCATCCTTGATCTCCCAGAAACTCCAGTCAGTCTGGCCAATGGGGAAGGATGGGAGCTGGAGTACAAAACATTTGGAGTGTTTGAGGAATATAATAATAATAATAATAATAATAATAATAATAATAACTTTCTTGTACTTGTTTTTTTTGTCTGCTGTGCTTTGAGGAGTTTCTGATTGAAGTAAAAAATCAGAATCTCCTCAAAGCACAGCAGACAAAAAACCAGTACAAGAAAACCGCACTACAAACTAGAGCAGAATCAGTACAAGAAAACTGCACTACAAACTAGAGCAGAATCAGTACAAGAAAACCGCACTACAAACTAGAGAAGAATCAGTACAAGAAAACCGCACTACAAACTAGAGAAGAATCAGTACAAGAAAACTGCACTACAAACTAGAGCAGAATCAGTACAAGAAAACTGCACTACAAACTAGAGCAGAATCAGTACAAGAAAAACCGCACTACAAACTAGAGCAGAATCAGTACAAGAAAACCGCACTACAAACTAGAGCAGAATCAGTACAAGAAAACCGCACTACAAACTAGAGAAGAATCAGTACAAGAAAACCGCACTACAAACTAGAGCAGAATCAGTACAAGAAAACCGCACTACAAACTAGAGCAGAATCAGTACAAGAAAACCGCACTACAAACTAGAGAAGAATCAGTACAAGAAAACCGCACTACAAACTAGAGCAGAATCAGTAAAAGAAAACTGCACTACAAACTAGAGCTGACAGCTGGCACAACAAAACATTGCATGGAAAGTTCCTTGACAAAATTTAAGGAAAAGCTGACAAGGAGAAGACCTGGCTCTGGCTCACGAATGGGACCCTGAAGAAGGAGACAAAAGGCCTGATCCTTGCAGCCCAGGAGCAAGACATCAGAACAAAGGCAATCAAGGACAAGATCGAAAAATCAGCTGATGACCCAAAATGCAGACTGTGCAAGGAAACCGACGAAACCATGGATCATCTCCTCAGCTGCTGTAAGAAAATCGCACAGACAGACTACAAACAGAGGCACAACTATGTGGCCCAAATGATTCATTGGAACTTCTGCCTCAAGTCCCACCTCCCAGCAGGAAAGAACTGGTGGGACCACAAACCTGAAAAAGTATTGGAAAATGAGCACGCAAAGATACTGTGGGACTTCCGAATCCAGACTGACAAAGTCCTGGAACACAACACACCAGACATCACAGTTGTGGAAAAGAAAAAGGTTTGGATCATTGATGTTGCCATCCCAGGTGAAAAACAACAGGAAAAACTCAGCCGCTATCAGGACCTCAAGATTGAACTGCAAAGACTCTGACAGAAACCAGTGCAGGTGGTCCCGGTGGTGATGGGCTCACTGGGTGCCGTGCCAAAAGATCTCAGCCGACATTTGGAAACAATAGACATTGACAAAATTACGATCTGCCAACTGCAAAAGGCCACCCTGCTGGGATCTGCAGCATCATCCGAAAATACATCACACAGTCCTAGACACTTGGGAAGTGTTCGACTTGTGATTTTGTGATATGAAATCCAGCATGTCTATCTTGTTTGCTGTGTCATAATAAAATAATAATAATTTTTTACATTCCGCCCTAGCTCCCCTAGGGGACTCAGGGCATAATAAAGTTTTGTTGTTGTTGTTGTTGTTGTTGTTATCTGGATTTGGAGTATCTTACAAACGCAAATGTGGGTCTCGCACACAGGTTTGCAACGACATCAACGAGTGCGAATCCGGCACCGCCAGGACCTGCGTCCCAAACTCCATCTGCATCAACACCCGGGTAAATGGCAAGAATTTGAGCTAATTTCTGGAGTGACAGAGTCTTGGTTTCTGGATTGGCAGAGAGTGAGCTCGGCATTCAAATCCATTTGTTTTAGTTTCTGGAGTGGCAGAGTCTTGGTTTCTGGAGTTGCAGAGAGCGAGCTCGGCATTCATTTGGATGGAAATGGACTATTGAGACGGTCCTCGAAATGCCTTCTCAATGGGACCACTATCCGCCCCACAGGGATCCTACAAGTGCGGTTCCTGCAAAGCCGGCTTCGTGGGTGACCAGACGAGTGGCTGCCGGAGCAAGGCCGAGCGGCGGTGCCCCAATGGGGAGCTCAGCCCCTGCCACGAAAAGGCCGAGTGCTTCGTGGAGCGCGACGGGTCTCTGGTCTGCGTGGTGAGTCCCGACCGTCTTTGTTGACGTAGTAGAGCGGTAAGAGTGACTGTTCGAAGAAGGAACATCCATCCTCATTCTCTTTACTCTTCCTCTTCTCAGTGCAAGGTCGGTTGGGCAGGAAATGGCTACATCTGCGGACCGGACACCGACATCGATGGCTTCCCCGATGAAAAGCTCCGCTGCACCGACAAAAAGTGCCGCAAGGTAAGGGGTGGGCGTAAGCTTTGAGTAGTATCTCGATTTCTTGCAAAACGGAGGCCCCTCCTTATACAAAATGTACTTAAGGTTGTACACTGGGAGTATTTCGGTCCATTGTGTACATTCTGGGAGTATTTCGGTCCACCGTATACACTCTAGGAGTATTTCAGTCCATCGTGTACACTCTAGGAGTATTTCGGACCATCGTGTACACTTTGGGAGTATTTCACTCCATCTTGTACACTCTGGGAGTATTTCACTCCATCGTGTACACTCTGGGAGTATTTCGGTCCACCGTGTACACTCTGGGAGTAGTACAAATCACCGTGTACACTCTGGAAGTATTTGGGTCCATCGTGTACACTCTGGGAGTTTTTCGGTCCATCGTGTACTCTCTGGGAGTATTTCGGACCATTGCGTACACTCTAGGAATATTTTGGTCCATCGCGTACACTCTGGAAGTATTACAAATCACTGTGTACACTCTGGGAGTATTACAAATCATCGTGTACACTCTGGGAGTATTTCAGATCATCGTGTACACTCTGGGAGTATTTCAGTCCATCGTGTACACTCTGGAAGTATTTCGGACCATCGTGTACACTCTAGGAGTATTTCGGTCCATCATGTACACTCTGGGAGTATTTCTGTCCATTGTGTACACTCTGGGAGTATTTCAGATCATCGTGTACACTCTGGGAGTATTTCAGTCCATTGTGTACACTCTGGAAGTATTTCGGTCCATCGTATACACTCTGGGAGTATTACAAATCATTGTGTACACTCTGGGAGTATTTCAGACCACCGTGTACACTCTGGGAGTATTTCGGACTGTCGTGTATACTCTGGGAGTATTTCAGTCCATCTTGTACACTCTAGGAGTATTACAGACCATTGTGTACACTCTAGGAGCATTTCGGTCCACCGTGTACACTCTGGGAGTATTTAGGTCCATCACTCAGCTTGGATGGCATACTGCACGGTGGTTTGCTTCACACTCAAAATACGGCATTTAGATATAATCTTCCTGCTCTGTGGACAACACAACTAACATCCAAACCTGGCCTTCCTTTGCAGGACAACTGTGTCACCGTCCCGAACTCTGGCCAAGAGGACGCAGACCGGGATGGGATCGGCGACGCTTGCGACGATGACGCCGACGGGGACGGGATCACCAACACCGAGGTTCGGACTCTATGACGCCCGCCATTTCCCTTGCAATTTCCGCCTGTTTTCATATACTATAAGTTTCCTGTCACCACGGAAGATGTATTGGCGATTTCACCAGGATCTGAAGGGACATCGTCAACCTAGTCTAGCTTCATTGTGACTGAACTGTTGCGCAATAAATCACTACTGACCGAGAGGTCGTGAGATCGGGTTGAACCCCTGATCATTTAATAGCCTAGCTCGCTGTCGACCTAAGCAGCTCGAAACACAGTTGCATCTGTCGAGTAGGAAATTTAGGTACCACTTTATGTGTGGAGGCTAATTTAACTTATTTACAACACCACGGATGGGCGAGACTCTGGGTCTCGTTCGGCTGTCCAAAATAGTTATTGGGCGACTGCTAATCCCTCTCTTTCTCTCGCTCGCTCTCCAGGACAATTGTGTCTTTGTACGCAACACCGACCAGCGTAACACCGACCAGGACAATTTTGGCGATGCCTGCGACAACTGCCGCAACGTCAAGAACAACGACCAGAAAGACAGCGACGGAGACGGGCGCGGCGACCTCTGCGACGACGACATGGACGGAGATAGTGAGTGTTGACTAACTCGACTGCAACTCTCAGTGTCCCGGGCTCACTCGCTCATGGGAATTGCAGTGTATCGAGGATCTACGGAATTATAACAAAGCATCTCATTCTCTATGGAATGGGAGAGCGCCGTAACAAACAGATAATTTTTACGACGAGTCCGAGGGCAGTCCGAGGACTCTCGCAACGTGTACCGAAACTCTCGTTTCCTTCCGCAGAGGTGAAAAACGTGTTGGACAACTGCGTGAGGATTCCCAACCCGGACCAGCGGGACAGCGACGGGGACGGCGTGGGCGACGTCTGTGACAGCTGCCCACATATCAGCAATCCAGACCAGGTGAGTGGAAGGTGCCCCGAAATGTGAGACGTTGAGCAGTATGTGTTATTCTTACCTTGGTCTGATGGTCCAATAAATAATAGGTGAAGTGGCCCTGGGTATATATATATACATTAGTTTATATCTGTTGGTTATCCTCTTCTTTGTAGAAAGACACCGACCACGATCTCGTGGGCGATCCCTGCGACACCAACCAAGACCGGTGAGTTGTATCTTTGATTCTTTTTGGGCAGTTAGGACAGATCTACAAGCCACGGATTACTACGGCGGGGTCAGTTTCCGCTTCCTCGGCACCAGATCACAGTCTGTCTCCAATAGCGGAATACGAGTATTTGCAGCGTAGTAGTTGGATGGAAGCAGTGTATATTAAAAGACGCTGCAGCACCTATGGGGAGAAGCCATTTATACGGCCAATTATTTATTAAATAGAGTGGTGCTCAGTGATAGGACAGACACCATTCTTTGCTTTGTATAGCAGACCACCCAATTTAAGACATTTTAGGATTTTCGGACAATTTGCATTTGTCCTCATACCACTACTCGCTTTCCCTCTTTCCACCAGGGATGGAGACGGCCACCAGGACTCTCGGGACAACTGCCCCTCGGTGCCCAACAGCTCCCAGCTCGATTCGGACCGGGATGGCATCGGGGACGAATGCGACGACGACGACGACAACGACGGCATCCCGGACCAGAGGCCGCCGGGCCCCGACAACTGCCGCCTGGTCCCCAACCCTGGGCAGCAGGACTCCGACCGTGAGCACGATTCCGCCTCTCTTCTGCAGTTCCCCAAAATGTCAGGGATGGATTTCGTTGGCTTAGAATTCAGACTAGCCGTCCTCTCCCTCGGGGGGAAAATATGGTCTCCGTATACTACATGTCCCTAGTATACAACACTAGTTTCCTTAGTCAAGTTGTCTTGTGGACTGCAATCCCTCAAATTAGTATTTCAAACTCTACTATGTTATTATTATTATTATTATTATTAAACTTTATTTGTACCCCGCTAGCATCTCCCGAAGGACTCGATGCGGCTTACAAAGGCCAAGGCCTCAACACACAATATAACAATACAAACAAAGGCAAATTAAAAGAATTAAAACAGTATAAACCACAAGCAATAACAATACGCTAAAACACAATAGAACTATGTTGGGAGTTTTATATTGAGTAGGTTTGAAATTTTTCACTGCTCTGGAATGTGGGTGGCGACAGTTGAGAGATAGTGAGCTTCACTCGTGGCCATCCATCTCGTCGGACGCTTTGATGTTACGCTCCGGCTGAGCTATGTAAATATTGTAACTACAGTAGAGTCTCACTTATCCAACATAAACGGGCCGGCAGAACGTTGGATAAGTGAATATGTTGGATAATGAGAGATTAAGAAAAAGCCTATTAAACATCAAAATAGGTTATGATTTTACAAATTAAGCACCAAAACATCATGTTATACAACAAATTTGACAGGAAAAGTAATTCATTACACATTAATGCTATGTAGTAATTACTGTATTTACAAATTTAGCACCAAAATATATATTGAAAACATTGACTACAAAAATGCGTTGGATAATCCAGAACGTTGGATAAGTGAGACTCTACTGTACTTCAATAAATATGAGATCCAACAGCTAAGAAGTGTAGATTTATGTCTGAGTCTGAGATTGCTAGATCCCCAGAGAGGAAAATTGAGATAGAATGTGGATGTGTCTCAATTTAATCCTTTCCTGACATACTACTACTACACTAGTCACCCGTCCTATTTAGCTCAGAGAAGATGAAAAGGTGATTTGATGGTCATCTTGGAGATAGGGTGGGATTGTATTCTAGTAATAATAATAATAATAATAATAATAATTTTATTTTTTACCCCGCCCCATCTCCCCGAGGGGACTCGGGGTGGCTTACATGGGGCCAAGCTCAGGCAAAACAGACAATATCAAACACAGCAATAAAACAAATCAATCAACAATAAAGCAAGTCATAAAACAAATGAGGTCAGATAAAACAAACATGCTCGATAAAATCCTGGGTTGGCTCCTAAAAAGAACTGGGCCATAAAAGTGCTAGTAGTAGTTCTACCTTAAAGCAAACCTACCTCTAGGTGTAGATGTGGGTTCCTACAGGGCAAGGTCTAGGTGACTCTGTGAGTGAAGTGGGGTGAATGGTTCGAGAACTCACTTGAGTTCTCTCTCGCAGGAGACGGCATCGGAGACGCCTGCACCAACGACTTCGACAAGGACCTCGTCGTCGACCAGATCGACGTCTGTCCCGAAAACGCGGAGGTGACGCTGACGGATTTCCGGGCCTTCCAGACCGTCGTCTTGGATCCCGAAGGGGACGCCCAGATCGACCCGAACTGGATCGTCCTCAACCAGGTGAGTGGAGTACGCCTTCACCATCACCCCAAAGTTCATGACTTCGAAGCCTCCAGACCTATTTATCTATCGATCTAATTCTCCATTTTTTCTTCTCTCCAGGGAATGGAAATTGTTCAGACCATGAACAGCGACCCAGGTTTGGCCGTCGGTAGGTAATATTTTGGAGAAGTTCGAAAACAAGTTCTTGCCTCCCATTCTATTTTTCAAAAATTCAAGATTTCTCAACATTGTGTTACACACAGTCTCATTCCCCAGAAGCCATTAAGATACAACTGATCATTGGTCAATAAAGCTGGAGACGTAATGATTTCATGGGTGGCTATTAAACAACAAGTTGTTTAAGATCAGTTTAGGCAACACTACATTGCAGTGAGAAGCTAAGCCTGAGTCCTCTTGTTCGTGGTTCAAGTCAAGCCATGATTTTGGATTTCATATCTAATATTTAAAGATGGAGACGTAATGCTTTCATGGGTGGCTATTAAACAACAAGTTGTTTACTATTAAGATCAGTTCAGGCAACGCTGTGTGAAAGTGAGAAGCTAAGCCTGAGTCCTCTTGTTCATGGTTCAAGGAATTTAAATATATATGTTATGGGGCCGCGGCTAGCACGGCGGATTGTTGACCGGAAGCGTGGCAGTACGAGCGGGGGGTGGGGTGAGCTCCTGCCATCAGCCCTAGCTTCTGCATACCTAGCAGTTCGAAAACAGCAATGGAAGTAGATAAATAGGTACTGCTTCGGTTGGGAGGCTAATTCGACCGGGAATGGGGCACAAAAGGCAGTTCAGGACTCTGCAAACTTTGGGTACCAACCACGTTGCCTTCTCTCACCCCCCGGTTGAGGCTACACCGCGTTCAACGGGGTGGACTTCGAGGGCACCTTCCACGTCAACACGGCCACAGACGACGACTACGCCGGGTTCATCTTCGGCTACCAAGACAGCGCCAGCTTCTACGTTGTCATGTGGAAACAAATGGAGCAAACCTATTGGCAGGCCAACCCTTTCCGAGCCGTCGCCGAGCCGGGGATCCAGCTAAAGGTAGGATCGGTTAGAGTCGAAATTACGTGGGAAAGTTGGAGAGAAAATTCCCGGGAGACATCATGCTTCCATGGGTGGCTATTGAGTAGGAATTATGTGGGAAAGTTGGAGAGAAAATTCCCGGGAGACATCAGGCTTTCATGGGTGGCTATTGAGTAGGAATTACGTGGGAAAGTTGGAAAGAAAATTCATGCTTCCATGGGTGGTGTTGAGTAGGAATTACGTGGGAAAGCTGGAGAGAAAATTCACGGGAGACATCATGCTTTTACTAGATAGATCTTCCTGATTGTGGGGTTATGCTGTTCTGTGGTTCCTGGCAATTCCTGGACTCTGGTACAGTGGTCACAGGTGTTTCAAGGCCCGATGTGTAACACGTAGTTGCTTCTATGACCTCTGCCACCCCGTTGTGAGTTGTCCTCTTCTCGCTCTTCAAACCCAGGCGGTGAAATCCAAGACCGGGCCGGGCGAATACCTCCGCAACTCCCTCTGGCACACCGGAGACACCCCCGACCAGGTCAGGCTGCTGTGGAAAGACCCCCGGAACGTGGGCTGGAAGGACAAGACTTCCTACCGCTGGTTCTTGCAGCACCGGCCACAAGTGGGCTACATCCGGTAAGCACACCCGCTCCACCTAGGAGGACGTCATCCCTACGGGTAGTAGGGAATCGATTTGATCCCTTGACTTGTCGGCTTCCTCTTCCAGGGCTCGTTTCTACGAAGGACCCGAACTGGTGGCCGACACGGGGGTCGTGCTGGACACCACGATGCGGGGCGGACGTCTGGGCGTCTTCTGCTTCTCCCAGGAGAACATCATTTGGTCCAACCTGCGGTACCGCTGCAACGGTGAGTCTGGACATGCCACGAGAGATTGGTGGGATTGAGTAAGGAGCCAACGATTGCTTCGGCTCCAAAGAAACAGTGAGTTTCTGCTCACCCATTTCAAAGCTCCATGCTTTGGTGGTGATGGTAAAATCGTCAACATACAGGAAACTCTGTCCCTTCTGGTGATGGTAAAATCGTCAACATACAGGAAACTCTGTCCCTTCTGGTGATGGTAAAATCGTCAACATACAGGAAACTCTGTCCCTTCTGGTGATGGTAAAATCGTCAACATACAGGAAACTCTGTCCCTTCTGATGATGATAAAATCATCAACATACAGGAAACTCTGTCCCTTCCGATGAGGGTAAATTCGTCAGAATAGGTTAAACTCTCTGTGCCTTCCAGTGATGGCACGATCGTCAGCATAGATGGGAGACGACGATAATAGTATATGTCGCAAACTCATGCCCGTAACTCCTCTTTTTCCCCGTCTGCAGATACCATTCCCGAAGACTACGAGTCGTACCGGAACCAGCGGGACTACTAAGCACCACTGCTTCGAACGGATCTACTGCTTGGCTTCTTAAAAGATATAGAGATATATAATTTTAAATATGGTGGACTGTCCTCGAATGCTTTGCAACCACTGAGCATCGTCAGTGCCGTACGATGCCCCGATGTCTTCAGGTCAGAGAGGCTCTATTTTGTCACCGTTTCCGCGGGTGCGGAGTGCTCGACGTCGGGGCCCGGGATCCCCCGAGGCCGCGGATACGGTCGAACCCACAAACCCAGACAGGAGGACAATTTTGTCGGGAAAGGGTTAAATTGAGACACATCTACCTTCTGTCTCAATTTCCCTCTTCTCTGGCAATCTAGCAATCTGCATAGACGCACAGACAGAAATCCACATTCTCATTTTATTGAAGTGATTACTACTATTTACATAGCACGGCCGGAGCGAAACATTTAAGCATCCAACGAGCGGTTCTCATTTTATTGAAGTGATTACTACTATTTACATAGCACGGCCGGAGCGAAACATCTAAGCATCCGACGAGCGGTTCTCATTTTACTCAAGTAATTACAACTATTTACATAGCACGGCCGGAGCGAAACATCTAAGCATCCGATGAGCGGTTCTCATTTTACTCAAGTAATTACAACTATTTACATAGCACGGCCGGAGCGTAACATCTAAGCATCCGATGAGCGGTTCTCAATTTATTGAAGTAATTACAACTATTTACATAGCACGGCCGGAGCGTAACATCTAAGCATCCGATGAGCGGTTCTCAATTTATTGAAGTAATTACAACTATTTACATAGCACGGCCGGAGCGTAACATCTAAGCATCCGATGAGCGGTTCTCAATTTATTGAAGTAATTACAACTATTTACATAGCACGGCCGGAGCGTAACATCTAAGCATCCGACGAGCGAGTGAAGTGTGGATTTATGTCTGTGCAGCTTCCTGAATTCTCCCGTTTTCAGCCCTAAAACAAGGCCGAGGGTGTCCTTTTGGTACTTACCAAGCGGATCAGGGACGTGGTCCATCTCTGTCCCTGCTGTGGAAATAAATCTCTTTTTTTTAGTGAATGTATTGTGTCTTTTTCCCATACATACATTATTTCTTTAGGACACTCGTATGAACATATGAACAAACTGATCCAAAAAGAAATCATGCCCTTGTCAAATAACCTGGGCAATGGCATAATACAAATAATAAAATAATATGATAATAGACATAAATAAAACGACTTTCGTGACCAACTTGAGCCAAAAGGCGAATAATAAAATAATATAATAGACATAAATAAAATTACTTTCGTGACCAACTTGAGTCGAAAGACCAAATAATAATATTATAATAGATATAAATAAAATGACTTTCATGACCAACTTGAGCCAAAAGATCAAATAATAAAATAATATTATGATAAATGACATTCATGACCAACTTGAGCCAAATAATAAAATATTATGATAATAGAGATAAATAAAACTACTTTCGTGACCAACTTGAGCCAAAAGACCCAATAATATTATAATAAATGACATTCATGACCAACTTGAGCCAAATAATAAAATAATATAATAGAGATAAATAAAATGACTTTTGTGACCAACTTGAGCCAAAAGACCCAATAATAAAATAATATTATAGACATAAATAAAATGACTTTCATGACCAACTTGAGCCAAAATACCAAATAATAAAATATTATAACAGACATAAATAAAACGACTTTTGTGACCAACTTGAGCCAAAAGACCCAATAATAAAATAATATTATAATAAATGACTTTCATGACCAACTTGAGCCAAAAGACCAAATGATAAAATAATATTATAATAAATGACTTTCATGTTGAGCCAAAAGACCAAATAATAAAATAATATTATAATAAATGACTTTCAAGACCAACTTGAGCCAAAAGACCAAATAATAAAATATAATAGACTTAAATAAAATGACTTTTGTGACCAACTTGACCTGAAAGACCAAATAATAAAATAATATTATAATAAATGACATTCATGACCAACTTGAGCCAAATAATAAAATAATATAATAGACATAAATAAAATGACTGTCGTGACCAACTTGACCCAAAAGACCAAATAATAAAATATAATAGACATAAAAATGACTTTTGTGACCAACTTGAGCCAAAAGGCGAATAATATTATAACAGACATAAATAAAATGACTTTTGTGACCAACTCAAGCCAAAAGACCCAATAATAAAATAATATTATAATGACATTCATGACCAACTTGAGCCAAATAATAAAATAATATAATAGAGATAAATAAAATGACTTTTGTGACCAACTCAAGCCAAAAGACCCAATAATAAAATAATATTATAATGACATTCATGACCAACTTGAGCCAAATAATAAAATAATATAATAGAGATAAATAAAATGACTTTTGTGACCAACTCAAGCCAAAAGACCCAATAATAAAATAATATTATAATGACATTCATGACCAACTTGAGCCAAATAATAAAATAATATAATAGAGATAAATAAAATGATTTTTGTGACCAACTTGACCCAAAAGACCAAATAATAAAAAATAATATTATAATACTTTCATGACCAACTTGAGCCAAAAGACCAAATAATAAAATAATATTATAATAAATGACTTTCGTGACCAACTGGAACCAAAAGACGAATAATAAAATAATATTATAATAGACATAAATTTAAAAAAATTCTTGACCAACTTGAGCCAAAAGACCCCCCAAAAATAAAATCAAAAAACCCAATGGAAACCCATCAGAGAAAAAGCAGAGCTGAGCAGCCGGAGAGAAAAACAGCTGGACTTTATTACATGTCATTTACAAAGAATGCAAAGTTACAAAGACAAAAAGGTGGGGAGATCGAGAAGAAAAAAAACAACAACAACAAAAAGGAAACGGACCAAAATAATAATAATAATAATATATCGAAAAGAATGTACATACACTGCTTTTTTTCCCCCACATCGTCGCGAAAATAAAAAAGGAACGAAACACACACGCGCAATGCTTACAAAGCCACTTTCGGGGGTTCCTTGTATATATATATATATATATATTTTGTTGCCAAGAGAGAGAAAAGCCACAATAAATTAAGCTTCGGGGAGTTTACCTCGAGCGATACCCCCCCCCCCACCCACACCCACCCCGAATAAAACGGTAGGATTTGCATATATCGGTGAAAATCATTCCACGAGTCCTCGGGGTTCGATAGAAAACAACGATGCGCAGTCCCAAAAACGGGAGAGTGGTTTCGAACCGTCAGCCAAGAAGCGTAACAACCGGGGGGAGAAATGCGCCAAGGCCGAAAATTTCCCAATGCGGACAACTCTGGACATCTCTAACGGCTAAAAGGTTACGATAAATACGGACTGAAAGGTATGACAGCAATGTTTCAACCAGTCTCCAGATGGCCATCTGCCGGGAGGGTTCGGATGGTGCCCCCCAGCCTGGACTGGATGGAGGGCCGTTGGGAGTCCCTTCCAACTCTAGGGTTGTATAATATTATAATATTAATAATATAGTATTATTATTGTACTATGAATATGATATTAATATTGTAACATTATAATTATAATATTAATATTGTAATATAATATAATATTATAATGTTATATAATATATTATATTATATATATTATATATATATTATATAATATATATATAATATATATAATATATTATAATATATTATATATATTATGTTATATATATAATATATTAAAATATATTATATAAGATTATAATATATAATATTAAATATTATATATAATATTATGTATTATAATATTATAATATTATATAATATACATTATAATAGTAATATTCTCTGATAATAATAATAATAATAATGACGACGTCTCCTTTCCTGGAGGTTTCAAAACAATTGTAATATTAATATAATATATATATATATAATATTACAATATTAATATTATATTAATATTGTAATATTATAATCATAATATTATACTATATTGTAATATTAATACTCTCTGATAATAATAATAAGGAGGACGACGTCTCCATTCCTGGAGGTTTTGAAACAATTGCATATATATATATATATATATATATACACACACACATACATACACACACATATATATATAATTATAATATTACAATATTAATATTAATATCATAATATTAATATTGTAATATTATAATTATAATATTATACTATATTATAACATTAATACTCTCTGATAACAATAATGAGGAGGACAACATCTCCTTTCCTGGAGGTTTTGAAACAATTGTAATATTAATATTATAATTATAATATTATATATTATAATATTAATTCTGATAATAATAACGAGGAGGACGACGTCTCCTTTCCTGGAGGTTGCGAAACAGGGGCTACATGGCCATCTGTCAGGAGGGCTTGGATTGTGTCTTCCAGGCTGGACAGGATGGAGGGCTGTTAGGAATCCCTTCAAACTCTAGGGTTATTATAATATTACAATATTAATATTATAATATTATTATTGTTATATTAATATTGTATACAATATTAATATTAAAATATTATTATTGTTATATTAATATTATATTAATATTGTAATATTATAATTATAATATTAATATTGTAATGTTATAATTATAACATTAAAATTGTAATATTATATTATGATATATTATAATATTAATACTCTCTGATAATAATAATGAGGAGGAGGAAGTTTCGAAACAGGGGCTAGATGGCCATCTGTCAGGAGGGCTTGGATTGTGTCTTCCTGCCCGGCAAACTTCACAAAGTGCACTGGGACACAGGTATTATTATTATTATTATTATTATTATTATTATTATTATTATTATTGTTGTGTCCCTACCTGGCAGAAGGAAGGCGAACTGGATAGTGATCTGGTTGAACTGCATGGCTATCTGTCGGGAGGGATCGAATTGTATCTTCCTACCTCTATTCTGCCTTCTAGGATCGATCTTTCCTTCCTTCCTGTCCGTTAACTCTCTATCTTCCTGACTTCCTTCCTTTTCAGCCTGAAAAACACGACGATGAGGCCGAAAATAAATATATATATATATATATACATATATATATATATACACAAAAATACGGTACTGCTTTCTATCCCCTTTTTTTCTTGGGAGATCTCGACGCCCCGGAAATCGATTTATTAGCAGCGATGCACATGCGAGATCACGGACAGCTATTACATATTTAACCTCAATTTTTTTTCCTCTTTTTTCTGCTTTTAAAATAATAATAATAATAATAATAATAATAATAATAATAATAATAATAATAATACAAGGGTTTTTCCGACTTCCGCAAGGCCTTTCCGCGGGGAGTTACGTGGATCGTTTATTGAGAATTACATACATACATACACATACATACTCCCGAAATAAAGTCTCGAAGCACATTAACAGTTCCAAAGGTCCTTAAACGTAGTGTTCGACATGGTTATCTGTCGGGAGGGATCGAATGGTGCCTTCCTTTATGGCAGAGAAGCAGGATGGACTGGATAGTTATCTGGCTGAACTGGATTGACATCTGTCAGGAGGGATCGATTGGTGTCTCTCTTTATGGCAGAGAAGCGGCATGGACTAGATAATTATCTGGTTGAACTGGATGTACATCTGTCAAGAGGGATCGATTGGTGTCTCTCTTTATGGCAGAGAAGCAGAATGGACTGGAAAATTATCTGGTTGAACTGGATGGACATCTGTCAGGAGGGATCGAATGGTGTCTCTCTTTATGGCAGAGAAGCAGAATGGACTGGATAATTATCTGGTTGAACTGGATGGACATCTGTCAGGAGGGATCGAATGGTGCCTTGCTTTATGGCAGAGAAGCAGAATGGACTGGAAAATTATCTGGTTGAACTGGATGGACATCTGTCGGGAGGGATCGAATGGTGTCTCTCTTTATGGCAGAGAAGCAGAATGGACTGGATAATTATCTGGTTGAACTGGATGGTTATCTGTCGGGAGGGATCGATTGGTGCCTTCCTTTATGGCAGAGAAACAGAATGGACTGGATAATTATCTGCTTGGACTGGGTGGACATCTGTCGGGAGGGATCGAATTGAGCCTTTCTTTTATGGTAGAGAAGTAGGATGGACTGGATAATTATCTGCTTGGACTGGATGGTTATCTGTCGGGAGGGATCGAATGGTGCCTTCCTTTATGGCAGAGAAGCAGAATGGACTGGATGGTTATCTGCTTGGACTGGATGGTTATCTGTCGGGAGGGATCGATTGGTGCCTTAATTTATGGCAGAGAAGCAGAATGGACTGGATAGTTATCTGTCGGGAGGGATCGATTGGTGCCTTCCTTTATGGCAGAGAAGCAGAATGGACTGGATAATTATCTGGTTGAACTGGATGGACATCTTTAAGGAGAGATCGAATGCTGCCTTGCTTTATGGCAGAGAAGCAGAATGGACTGAATAGTTATCTGCTTGGACTGGATGGTTATCTGTCGGGAGGGATCGATTGGTGCCTTCCTTTATGGCAGAGAAGAAGAATGGACTGGATAATTATCTGGCTGAACTGGGTGGACATCTTTAAGGAGAGATCGAATGGTGCCTTGCTTTATGGCAGAGAAGCAGAATGGACTGGATAATTATCGGGTTGAACTGGATGGATATCTGTCGGGAGGGATCGAATGGTGTCTCCTTTGCGGGTGTATTTTTACGGGAGAGAATGCGAAGAGAAAATTCGCACCCGAGACCTTTTCGTCTCAGTTTTGAAATACGGGGACAAACGGGGAAAACGGAAGCGGCGGCGAAGCAGAAAACGACGAGAAGAGGGCGGAGGCCAAAGTGCCAGTTAAAAAACACACATCGAACCAGACAAAACAAAACAATCCTCACCCATGTCTTCTTTTCGTTAGTGCAAAATATATAGATCTATATACATATATGATAAAACCGAGGATGGCACTGATGCGACGGAAGCAAACATGCGGCGGCAACGGCGGACTGGCCCCAAAAGGCGTGTCGGCTTGCGCGGCTGAAAACACGGGACGATCTAGATCATGTATGTTTATGTCGGCGGTTGCTAGGTGGAGTGACCCTACACAAAGACGTGGAGACACCAACGCGAGGGTTCTTTTGGAGCTGGACAAGGGAGAAAGAGAAGAAAAAGCTTGGAAAGAAAGGAGGGTGGCGGAGCAGAATTGACAGTTTGAAGCCCGGGTCAGGGTAGCTCGTCTAACTAGCAGTTCGAAAGCAAAATGTGAGTAGATAAATAGAAGCGGGGAGGTATTTTAAGGCACCCATAAGGAAGTGTCGATAAAGGAGGAAGTTTGCGACAGGGCGGAGCTGAAGTGGCAACACCCGCCCGTTCCTCTGTGTCCGGAACCAAGATGCCGAAGATGGGAAAAGCCTATATATATACCTCCATCTATGTACAATTGTCTGTCTTGTCAGTATATAAACAGAATGGGATGTTGTATGTTCTGTGGAAGTTTGCGACGGGCGGAGCTGAAGTGGCAACACCCGCCCGGTCCCCCGTGTCCGGATCCAAGATGCCGAAGATGGGAAAAGCCTGTATATATATATATATATATATATATACCTCCAATTGTCTGTCTTATCAGTATATAAACAGCATGGGATGTTGTATGTTCTGTGGAAGTTTCCGACAGGGGCGGAGCTGAAGTGACAACACTCGCCCGGTCCTGTGTCCGGAACCAAGATGCCGAAAATGGGAAAAGCCTATATATATATATATATATATATATATATATCTCCAATTGTCTGTCTTGTCAGTATATAAACAGCATGGGATGTTGTATGTTCTGTGGAAGTTTGCGACGGGCGGAGCTGAAGTGACAACACCCGCCCGTTCCCCCGTGTCCGGAACCAAGATGGGAAAAGCCTATATATATGTACCTCCAATTGTTTGTCTTGTCAGTATATAAACAGCATGGGATGTTGTATGTTCTGTGGAAGTTTGCGACAGGCGGAGCTGAAGTGACAACACCCGCCCGTTCCCCCGTGTCCGGAACCAAGATGGGAAAAGCCTATATATATGTACCTCCAATTGTTTGTCTTGTCAGTATATAAACAGCATGGGATGTTGTATGTTCTGTGGAAGTTTGCGACAGGCGGAGCTGAAGTGACAACACTCGCCCGTTCCCCCGTGTCCGGAACCAAGATGGGAAAAGCCTATAGATATATACCTCCAATTGTCTGTCTTGTCAGTATATAAACAACATGGGATGTTGTATGTTCTGTGATCCACCACGACTCGCATTCGGGGTGAGAAGGGCGGGAAATAAATATAGTGTAAATAAATAAGAAACGGAAAAAAAGAGAGAAAGATATGACGGAAGATGGGTATCTTTCTTGATATATTAAAAGTGTCAATGCTCAAAACGTGGTTCGGTAGCTTGGAAAATATAAATTTTGGACGTTATTAACGAATGTGACTAAAACGTACACCGAAGGACTAGTTCAATTACAATTCTAATGCATCACATTTGTATGTATTCCTTATAACTACCACTTTTGGCTCCCAGCAAGCGTGATTTTTTAGGCCCAGTCCGCTGCCGCCAACAACAACATGCACTCGTAACGGGATTCGTAAGACATTCGTACACCCCGTGAATAAAAAATACGACTTTGGGGTTTCGAAGTTGTCAAAGACCTTCTCTACCTTCCCGACTTACATCCGGTGGGAAAACGGCCTTTCCCCGGGATATAATTTCTAAGCAATTTCCTTGTTATCTTTTTATCGACAAGGACTCAACGAACAGTATCTCCAAGTAAACAAGGGAAAACACCCCTAAATGCAAATACAACTCCTTGCTGGGCCTGTTCGGGGTTTCGAAGTTGTCAAAGACCTTCTCTACCTTCCCAACTTACATTTGGTGGGAAAACGGCCTTTCCATGACAGCTCTGAGATATAATTTCTAAGCAAAGGGTCCCTTTCCTTGTTATCTTTCTATCGACACGGACTCAACGAACAATATCTCCAAGTAAACAAGGGTTTAGAAATTGTCAAAGACCTTCTCTACCTTCCCAACTTACATCTGGTGGGATAACGGCCTTTCCACGACGGCTCTGGGATATAATTTTTAAGCAAACGGTCCGTTTCCTTGTTACCTTTCTATCGACAAGGACTCAACGAATAATATCGCCAAGTAAACAAGGGAAAACACACCTCATTGGGCCTGTTCAGGGTTTTGAAGTTGTCGAAGACCTTCGCTACTTTACCAACTTACATCCGGTGGGAAAATGGCCTTTCCACGACGGCCCTGGGATATAATGTCAAAGCAAATGGTCCCTTTCCTTATTATATTTCTAACGACAAGGACTCAATGAACAATATCTCCAAGTAAACAAGGGTTTCGAAGTTGTCAAAGACCTTCTCTACCTTCCCAACTTACATCCGGTGGGAAAACGGCCTTTCCACAATGGCTCTGGGATATAATTTCTAAGCAAACGGTCCCTTGTTATCTTTCTATTAACAAGGACTCAACAAACAGTATCTCCAAGAAAACAAGGGTTTTGAACTTGTCGAAGGCCTTCTCTACCTTCCCAACTTACATTCAGTGGGAAAACGGCCTTTCCACAATGGCTCTGGGATATAATTTCTAAGCAAACAGTCCCTTTCCTTGTTATCTTTCTACCAACAAGGACTCAACGAACAACATCTCCAAGTAAACAAGAGTTTTGAAGTTGTCAAAGACCTCTAACTTCCCAACTTACACCCGATGGGAAAACAGCCTTTCCCCGGCAGCTCTGGGATATAATTTCTAAGAAAACAGTCCCTTTCCTTGTTATCCTTCCATCAACAAGGGCTTAAAGAACAGTATCTCCAAGTAAAAAAGGGGAAACGGGCGCTTTGTCGTACGCGGCAGTTTGTGCGGAGATGAATTCTCCGTGCCAAAGCGATGCACAAATGTACGGTTTCCTATACAAGAGGACCACACTTAGCTGAACTAAAGGAATGACAGGAGAGCGTTATCAAATCCAAAGGGGATAATGTCATTTTTGGGGGGAGGAACGACTGTCCACAAAGTCTTGCTCATTGTCGTGACAACAACTCGATACTACGCCATGCGCAAGACCAATTCTGCTTATTGTCCCGACAACAACTCGATACTACGCCATGTGCAAGACCGATTCTGCTTATTGTCCCGAAGACAACTTGATTCTACGCCATGCGCGAAACCAATTCCGCTTATTGTCCCAACAACAACTCGATACTACACCATGCGCGAGACCGATTCCATTTATTGTCCCGATGACAACTTGATAATACGCCATGCGTGAAACTGATTCTGCTTATTGTCCCAACAACAACTCGATACTACGCCATGCGTGAGACCGATTCTGCTCACTGTCCCGACCACAACTCGATACTACGCCATGCGCGAGAACGATTCCGCTTATTGTCCCGACAACAACCCGATACTACGCCATGCGCGAGAATGATTTCGCTTAGTCCCGATAGCGACCTGATACTACGCCATATGCGAGTGTCCCGACAACCCAATGCTATGTCATATGCAAGACCGATTCTGCTCACCGTCCCAACAGTAACCTGATACGTCATGCGTGAGACCGACTTTGCTTATTGTCCCGACAACAACCCGATACTACGCCATGCGCGAGACCGATTTCGCTTATCGTCCTGACACGCCATGCGCGAGAAAGAGCTTAAATAATAACAAAAAACGAACACGGATTCTGTACACTATCTATCGTCTCCAAGCAAAGCAAGGCAGCGGCGTGTTTCGGAAGGTCCAAGAGACAACACACCTGGAGCTTTTTTGGGGGAGGGGGTTGGAAGGAGAAGCGCCTCGATTTTCATCAACCCTATTTTGTGCCGAGCGAAAGGACGTTGCTTCCAGTAAGCAGCATGGCAGCCGTTTCTCACAGATTTTGGGAGGGGAGTGTTATATTCCCCCCCCCTTTGAGTCCGACAAAAGAGAACCCAACGGCTCGGTAGCTTCACAAAGAGATCTCGTTTTCGAACGAACCAACGAACATTGATCTCGAAAGAAGTGGAGGGGGGGAGGCGGCTCGACTTTTCCGACATTTTAGTGCAAAGGCTAAAAACAAACAAACAAACGAAAAGAAACAACACAACCGAAACCCCGCAAAACAGGACCGGACGCTAAAAGCTTTGGTGACAAAGCAGGGAGGGCGGAGAGGGGGGTTCGGGGAGGAGCTTCTCTCGACAGCCAAAGCTTGCGCAAAGGGGTCAAACGGGGGGCGGGGCGGGGGGGTCGCGGGTGTCGGTAAGCGCGGATACGGGGGCGCGGCGGAGGCCCCGTCCCACGCCGTGTCACATCCTTCTCCCTCTCCCACCCCCCATGTCCCACCCCGGACTTCCTGCCCACCAGTACTCCGCCCGCTACAGCCGGTCCATCCGGAAGGTATCCTCTGTGGCCGGGTCGGCCAGGACCATGTCTGGGTCGTTGAGCATGTGCAGCCCGTCCAGGGTCAAGGGGTCGATTTTGAGTTCGTCCAGAGGGAACTGGGAATCCGAGTCGAAGCTGACGTCCCCGACCCCGGCCAGGGAGCTGGTCAGGTCCTTGGAGAGGCTGGGCGGAGACTCCCCCGTCACTGGAGAGCGAGAGGAAGGAAGGAAGGAAGAGGAAGGAAGGAAGGAAGAGGAAGGAAGGAAGGAAGGAAGGAAGGAAGGAAGGAAGGAAGGAAGGAGGGAAGGAAGGAAGGAAAGAAGGAAGGAAGGGAGGAGAAAATGATTAAAGGGAGGGAAAGAAGGAAAGAAGGAAGAAAGAAAGAGGAAGGAAGGAAGGAAGGAAGAAAGAGGAAGGAAGGAAAGAAGGAAGAGGAAGGAAGGAAGGAGAAAATGATTGGAAGGAAGGAAGGAAGGGAGGAGAAAATGATTAAAGGGAGGGAAAGAAGGAAAGAAGGAAGAAAGAAAGAGGAAGGAAGGAAGGAAGGAAAGAAGGAAGGAAGGAAGAGGAAGGGAGGGAGGGAGGGAGGAGAAAATGATTAAAGGGAGGGAAAGAAGGAAAGAAGGAAGAAAGAAAGAGGAAGGAAGGAAGGAAGGAAGGAAAGAAGGAAGGAAGGAAGGAAGGAAGGAAGGAAGGAAGGAAGGAAGGAAGGACGGACGGAAGGAGAGACAGTGAAATCGGTAGGAGAAAAGGAAAGGAGGAAGGAAGGAAGGAAGAGGAAGGAAGGAAGGAAGGAGAGATGGGGAAATCCATTGGAGAAAAGGAAAGGAGGAAGGAAAGAAGGAAGAGGAAATGGAGGAATTGGTGGGAGAAAAACATAAGGGAAGGAGAAAGGGAAGAAGGAAGGAGAAACAGGGAAATTGGTTGGAGAAACATAGGAAGGAAGGAAAAAGGAAGGACGGAAGGGAGAAGGAATTGGTGGGAGGAAAACAGAAGGGAGAGAGGAAGGAAGGGGAAATGGAAGAATTGGTTGGAGAACAGGAAGGAAGGAAGGAAGGAAGGAAGGAAGGAAGGAAGGAAGGAAGGAAGGAAGGGAGAAAGGAAGGAAGGAAGGAAGGAAGGAAGGAGGAATCGGTGGGAGAAAAACAAGAAAGGAAGGAAGAAAGGATGGAGAAATTGGTTGGAGAAAAGGAAGGAAAGAAGGAAGGAAGGAAGGAAGGAAGGAAGGGAGGGAGGGAGAAAAACATAAGGGAAGGAGAAAGGGAAGAAAGAAGGAGAAACGGGGAAATTGGTTGGAGAAAAGGAAAGAAGAAGGAAGGAAGGAAGGAAGGAAGGAAGGAAGGAAGGGAGGGAGGAATCAGTAGGAGGAAAAAAGAAAGGAAGGAAAGAGGAAGGGAGGAAGGAAGGAGAAATGGAGGAATTGGATGGACAAAAGGAAGGAAGGAAGGAAGGAAGGAAGGAAGGAAGGAAGGAAGGAAGGAAGGAAGGAAGGAAGGAGAAAATGATTAGAGGGAGGGAAAGAAGGAAAGAAGGAAGAAAGGAGAATATGATTGGAGGGAAGGAATGAAGGAAGGAAGGAGAATATGATTGGAGGGAAGGAATGAAGGAAGGAAGGAGAAATTGGTTGGAGAAAAGGAAGGAAAGAAGGAAGGAAGGAAGGAAGGAAGGAAGGAAGGAAGGAAGGAAGGAAGGAAGGAGAGAGAAATGGAAGAATTGGTGGGAGAAAAACATAAGGGAAGGAGAAAGGGAAGAAAGAAGGAGAAACGGGGAAATTGGTTGGAGAAAAATAAGAAAGGAAGGAAGGAAGGAAGGAAGGAAGGAAGGAAGGAAGGAAGGAAGGAAGGAAAGGAGGAATCCATAGGAGAGAAAAAAAAGAAAGGAAGGAAAGAAGGAAGGAAGGAGAAATGGAGGCGTTGGTTGAAGAAAGGGAATGAGGTAGGAAGGGAGGGAGGGAAGGAGGGGAGGACACACTTGGTTAGGACAAGACTCCTTCTCTTTTGACCTGAGCCACTTCTGCGGGTGAGTGAAGGACCCCAAGGACCACAGTGGACCTCTGCACTTTCCTGACCCCCACGACTGTCCTGGACCTACAAACGCCCCACAAAGTGCATCCCTCAATCCATTTTCAAACATCTTCCAACACAACTTGGCTCCACCCGCCCACCCGCCCGCCCGCCCATGGGCACCTGTGAGGATGATGTTGGGGATGTTTCCGTGGCTGGTGTAGCTGAGAGGCGGGCCGTCCTGGAGGCTGCCGTGGCTGCCGGTGAGGCCCATCATGGTGGCCTGCGAGTAGTTGAGGGTGGAGCAGGGGCTGTAGAGGCTGTTGGAGCTGATGGCGTTCTCAATCATGTTGAACTGCTCGAGCTGGAGGAAGGAGCAATCCTGGGGATAAGGGCTTCAGAGAGCTTGGCCACACCGGAACAAAGGCCCACCACCACCCCCGAGACCCCCATGAAGGACCCGTTGGACCTACTTGGCGGGGGCCACAAATGGGCAGAGTTACGAGCACTGAGATAGGGATGAGCATCTATCCCTGTCCTCGGCATCTGTGTCTCGGGAGGTATATAGAGGCTCAGCCCTGTCTCAGGCTCTTGGGAGAGGCCCCGCCCCCACCCCTAGCCCCGCCCTTTAGTCCTAAAAGGCCTCTCAGGAGAAATATAGAGGCTCAGCCCTGTCTCAGGCTCTTGGAAGCAGGCCCCGCCCCCTCCTCTAGCCCCGCCCTTTAGTCCTAAAAGGCCTCTCAGGAGAAATATAGAGGCTCAGCCCTGTCTCAGGCTCTTGGGAGAGGCCCCGCCCCCACCCCTAGCCCCGCCCTTTAGTCCTAAAAGGCCTCTCAGGAGAAATATAGAGGCTCAGCCCTGTCTCAGGCTCTTGGGAGAGGCCCCGCCCCCACCGTTAGCCCCGCCCTTTAGTCCTAAAAGGCCTCTCAGGAGAAATATAGAGGCTCAGCCCTGTCTCAGGCTCTTGGAAGCAGGCCCCGCCCCCTCCTCTAGCCCCGCCCTTTAGTCCTAAAAGGCCTCTCAGGAGAAATATAGAGGCTCAGCCCTGTCTCAGGCTCTTGGAAGCAGGCCCCGCCCCCTCCTCTAGCCCCGCCCTTTAGTCCTAAAAGGCCTCTCAGGAGAAATATAGAGGCTCAGCCCTGTCTCAGGCTCTTGGAAGCAGGCCCCGCCCCCTCCTCTAGCCCCGCCCTTTAGTCCTAAAAGGCCTCTCAGGAGAAATATAGAGGCTCAGCCCTGTCTCAGGCTCTTGGAAGCAGGCCCCGCCCCCACCCCTAGCCCCGCCCTTTAGTCCTAAAAGGCCTCTCAGGAGAAATATAGAGGCTCAGCCCTGTCTCAGGCTCTTGGGAGAGGCCCCGCCCCCCACCCTTAGCCCCGCCCTTTAGTCCTAAAAGGCCTCTCAGGAGAAATATAGAGGCTCAGCCCTGTCTCAGGCTCTTGGAAGCAGGCCCCGCCCCCTCCTCTAGCCCCGCCCTTTAGTCCTAAAAGGCCTCTCAGGAGAAATATAGAGGCTCAGCCCTGTCTCAGGCTCTTGGAAGCAGGCCCCGCCCCCTCCTCTAGCCCCGCCCTTTAGTCCTAAAAGGCCTCTCAGGAGAAATATAGAGGCTCAGCCCTGTCTCAGGCTCTTGGAAGCAGGCCCCGCCCCCACCCCTAGCCCCGCCCTTTAGTCCTAAAAGGCCTCTCAGGAGAAATAGAGAGGCTCAGCCCTGTCTCAGGCTCTTGGAAGCAGGCCCCGCCCCCACCCCTAGCCCCGCCCTTTAGTCCTAAAAGGCCTCTCAGGAGAAATAGAGAGGCTCAGCCCTGTCTCAGGCTCTTGGAAGCAGGCCCCGCCCCCACCCCTAGCCCCGCCCTTTAGTCCTAAAAGGCCTCTCAGGAGAAATAGAGAGGCTCAGCCCTGTCTCAGGCTCTTGGAAGCAGGCCCCGCCCCCACCCCTAGCCCCGCCCTTTAGTCCTAAAAGGCCTCTCAGGAGAAATATAGAGGCTCAGCCCTGTCTCAGGCTCTTGGAAGCAGGCCCCGCCCCCTCCTCTAGCCCCGCCCTTTAGTCCTAAAAGGCCTCTCAGGAGAAATATAGAGGCTCAGCCCTGTCTCAGGCTCTTGGAAGGAGGCCCCGCCCCCACCCCTAGCCCCGCCCTTTAGTCCTAAAAGGCCTCTCAGGAGAAATATAGAGGCTCAGCCCTGTCTCAGGCTCTTGGAAGCAGGCCCCGCCCCCTCCTCTAGCCCCGCCCTTTAGTCCTAAAAGGCCTCTCAGGAGAAATATAGAGGCTCAGCCCTGTCTCAGGCTCTTGGAAGCAGGCCCCGCCCCCACCCCTAGCCCCGCCCTTTAGTCCTAAAAGGCCTCTCAGGAGAAATAGAGAGGCTCAGCCCTGTCTCAGGCTCTTGGAAGCAGGCCCCGCCCCCACCCCTAGCCCCGCCCTTTAGTCCTAAAAGGCCTCTCAGGAGAAATAGAGAGGCTCAGCCCTGTCTCAGGCTCTTGGAAGCAGGCCCCGCCCCCACCCCTAGCCCCGCCCTTTAGTCCTAAAAGGCCTCTCAGGAGAAATAGAGAGGCTCAGCCCTGTCTCAGGCTCTTGGAAGCAGGCCCCGCCCCCACCCCTAGCCCCGCCCTTTAGTCCTAAAAGGCCTCTCAGGAGAAATATAGAGGCTCAGCCCTGTCTCAGGCTCTTGGAAGCAGGCCCCGCCCCCTCCTCTAGCCCCGCCCTTTAGTCCTAAAAGGCCTCTCAGGAGAAATATAGAGGCTCAGCCCTGTCTCAGGCTCTTGGAAGGAGGCCCCGCCCCCTCCTCTAGCCCCGCCCTTTAGTCCTAAAAGGCCTCTCAGGAGAAATATAGAGGCTCAGTCCTGTCTCATGCTCTTGGGAAGAGGCCCCACCTCGTTCCCTAGCTCCGCCCTCTGTGTCCCAACAAGCGCCTCAAGTGTCAGTCAGGAGGGTCAGCTGAGGATTCTGGGCACAACCGAGTCAAAAATAAATAAAACCAAGTAGATTTGTGGGGAGAATCGCAAGGTCTGCTCACCTGGTGGGACAAGGCGTTTGCCTGCCTGGCCGTCATCTGCTGATCGTAACAGGAGTCTCCGAAGACGCTCCCCAGGATGGACGTTTGCTGCAAGTGGAAAGACAAAACAAGGGTCAACCTTCTACAAAGAGCGGATCCCCAAAACGCCAGATGTGGGTAAATAATATATATATTATGGTAAACAATGTCATCCCTTTGGACTACAATCGACGCTGACTAATAATAATGGAATATAATGGTTTCAATAACAATATACAAATACTAATAATGGTGCAACTGCACCTACCATTCGTATTATATTAATGATATAATAATATCATAAAACTAATATAATATTAACCATATATATATATATATATATATAACGGTAAACAATGTCATCCCTTTGGACTGCAATTCAACAGTGACTAATACAACGCATATTATGGTAAACAATGTCATCCCTTTGGACTACAATTCGATGCTAATAATAATGGAATATACTGATTTATAATAACAATATAAAAATACTAAGAATGGTGCATCTGCACCTACCATTCATGTTTTATTAATGATACAATAATATCATAAAACTAATATAATATTAACCATATATATGCATATGAGCATTGGTCGGAGCATTAATAAATTGATTGATTGATTGATATATATATATATATATATATATATATATATATATATATATATATAGTATATATAAAAATACTAATAATGGTGCCCCTGCACCTACCATTCGTATTATATTAATGATATAATAATATCATAAAACTAATATAATATTAGCCAAATATATATATATATATATATTACGGTAAACAATGTCATCCCTTTGGACTGCAATTCAACGCTGACCAATACAACGCTGACTAATGTCCCGAAGCCCTTTTGGACTACAACTCCCAGCATCCCCTTTCACACAGGCACCACAATCCCCAAAGCATTTTTTTCTCCATGCCCCTTGTAATGAAGTACGAATTTTGGTTTACAGATGTTATGTTTAATTGTGTGTTTATGTTTTCAAAGAGTAAGTATTACAGTTATTGCATCTCAGCACTCAGAGGCTGGTTGCCATGGAGAAGTAGGCGGAGCCAACTGCTGTTTAGTTGAAGAAGGGCAGAGTTTAAAAAAGAGAGTCAGTCTGTGCTCTGATGAGGCACAGGGAAGATTGACTCCAGGTTGATGGGATCAAGGAGACTCAATTGTTCATTTTGAGTCGGTTTTAAATACGTTTGGTGACTTATTTAACGTAGTCTGTGCCCTGGAAAGGAACAGAGAATCTGTGATAGTATCTCACAGGGGTGACTGTGGTTTGAAGTCACTGGAAAGTCCAAGTTTCAGACTTTGGGAACTCACAGAGATCCACTGAAGTACAGTAACAGTTTAAAAGTGGCAGAGGAAGAAGTTTTAACTACTTTAAGTAAATGAAGTGATACTTTAGGGAGTTTTGACTCACTTCATTCTAGTATTGTAACTGTTAATAAGAATACCTCTAAGTGAGAAACAACATTGAAACCACTAAGCTCTGTGCCTGAATAAACTTGTTATTGTTCTTCCAACATCTAAGTCTCTGTCGCATATATTCTAAACCAAGTTACGCTACCCTTTAAAGCAGGGGTCCCCAAACTAAGGCCCGGGGGCCAGATGCGGCCCATTGAAGCCATTTATCCGGCCCCCACGGCACAAGGGCAGAAGGGGGTTGGGCTAAATGACCCAAGGGGTCTCTTCTTTTCTTACAACCATTATTATTATTATTATTATTATTATTATTATTATTATTATTATTTGAAACACAACAAGTTGAGCCCACAGCAGACACTCTGCTGGCTGTTGTATTGGATCATACGTCAGACACTTCCCAAGTGTCTAGGACTGTGTGATGTATAATGTGTGCAGATCCCAGTAAGGTGGCCTTCTGCAGCTGGCAGGTGGTAATTTTTCAGCGCCGATTGTGTTTAAGTGCAGGCCAAGGTCTTTAGGCACTGCATCCAGTGTGCCGATCACCACTGGGACCACCTTGACTGGCTTGTGCCAGAGTCTTTGTAATTCGATCTTTAAATCCTCATATCGTGTCAGCTTTTCCAGTTGTTTCTCCTCAATCCTGCTGTCACCTGGGATTGCAACATTGACAATCCATACTTTGTTTTTTAACACAGTTGTGAGGTCAGGAGTATTGTGTTCCAAAACCCTGGTCTCTTACAACCATTGTTATTATTATTATTATTATTATTATTATTAACATTGAGGCTGGGTGGCCATCTGTCAGGGGTGCTTTGCTTGTGCTTTCGGTGCACAAAGGCAGAAGGGGGTTGGACTCAATGGCCCAAAGGGTCTCTTCCAACCCTCTTTTTTATTGTTGTTGTTGTTATTATTGTTGTTATCATTATAATTATTATTAATTATTGCTCGGTGGCCCTCCAACGGTCCAAAGGATCGTGAACTGGCCCCGTGTTTAAAAAGTTTGGGGACCCCTGCTTTAAAGTAAAAGGTCTCCTCCCTGAGTCTTTGGCGGTTGTTATATTTACAAATGGGTGTTAGTCATTCATAGTCCTTTACAAATTGGTGGCAGTTGTTATAAATCCTTTACAAACTGGTGGCAGCGGTGGAGAAGTTGGAGATGTTAAACAAAGCAGAGAAATCGAGCAGAAGTAAACAAACAAGAAGGGGGACAACACGAAACGGAGAGGCGATGGCGGAAGGGGGAGAACACGAAACGGAGAGGCGACGACAGAAGTGTGAGTTTCCCTTACTTGGGGGGAGCTTCCAGGAGAGAAAGCTTGATTGGAGACGGGAGAAGTGGGAGACTGGTTGGCCGGGGAGCCGGCATTGCTGCGGTACTGCTGGAGGGAGCCCTACGGAAGGAGAGGAGGGCCCAGGACAGGCGGAGAGAGAGAGAAAGAGAGAAGAGAGAAAAAAGAGAAAGGCACCGGGTCAGGTTAGGTTTGGACGGACCGACGTGCAAGCCGCCAAAAGGACGACAGCGAGGCCGAACAGAGAGAGAGAAAAACCGAGACAACGGAGGGAGGAACCCAGTCCTACCGAGACAACAATGCCACCAAAATGGCCAGAAATAAGGAGGAAAATAATTGTAATTGCTCCATCCATGTGTAACATTGACACAAATGACCACACACTGAGTTGCCTCTATGCTGACGATCGTGCCATCACCACTCAAACAGTGGATTTGGCTCTTAATGAAACATGCCGCATGTCTACGCCCAACACCGCTGGAGAAATTAATACTGTTAAACCGGTATTGCACAATCAGGCATCCGTCGGCAACTACCGTCTACGGCAGGGGTCCCCAAACTAAGGCCCGGGGGCCGGATGCGGCCCTCTGAGGTCATTGACCTGGCCCCCGCCCTCAGTTTTATAATATAATATATTGTATATACATATAATATTGATAATAATATTATAATGTAATACAATATAACACTAATAATATTACCATATAATAATATTAATTATATATTCTATATTACATATAATATTACTAATAATATTACAGTATAGTGGTATAGTTCAATATCTTCTATATATATAAAAGAGTGATGGCATCACGGCAGCGGACAAAACAACAAAAGTAAACACCCCACAACCTCAAAAATTGGCATCACAACCCCTCATCTATGCCTCTAGGTTGATACAACAAAAAGAAAAGAAAAATAAAGTCCTAATTAGGGGAAGAGGAATAATTGTTTTTATCCAATTGCTGCCAGTTAGAAGGCTAAGCTCCGCTCACTTGGTCTCCTAGCAACCCACTCAGCCCAGGGGACCCTTTACCTTAACTACCACCAATTCTTCAATACTTTATTTCCCATACCACCATACTTCGCCACAGCAACGCGTGGCCGGGCACAGCTAGTAGTAATATATAATGCTAATATTGTGCTATGCTAATAATATAATATATTGTATGTACATATAATACTGATAATATTATAATGTAATACAATATAACACTAATAATAATACCATATAATAATATTAATTATATATTCTATATTACATATAGTATTACTAATAATATTACAGTATAGTGGTATAGTTCAATAGAGTAATATATAATGCTAATATTGTGCTATGCTAATAATATAATATATTGTATGTACATATAATACTGATAATATTATAATGTAATACAATATAACACTAATAATAATACCATATAATAATATTAATTATATATTCTATATTACATATAGTATTACTAATAATATTACAGTATAGTGGTATAGTTCAATATAGTAATATATAATGCTAATATTGTGCTATGCTAATAATATAATATATTGTATGTACATATAATATTGATAATAATATTATAATGTAATACAATATAACACTAATAATAATACCATATAATAATATTAATTATATATTCTATATTACATATAGTATTACTAATAATATTACAGTATAGTGGTATAGTTCAATATAGTAATATATAATGCTAATATTGTGCTATGCTAATAATATAATATATTGTATGTACATATAATACTGATAATATTATAATGTAATACAATATAACACTAATAATAATACCATATAATAATATTAATTATATATTCTATATTACATATAGTAGTACTAATAATATTACAGTATAGTGGTATAGTTCAATATAGTAATATATAATGCTAATATTGTGCTATGCTAATAATATAATATATTGTATGTACATATAATTTGTAAGCCACTCTGAGTCCCCTTTGGGGTGAGAAGGGTGTGATACAAATGTAGTAAATAAAGGCAGTAAATAATAAATAAATAAATAAATTTTAGACTTAGGCTCGCCCAAAGTCTGAAATGACTTGAAGGCACACAACAACAACAACAACAACAACAACAACAACAACCCTAATTAACTTGACTATCTCATTGGCCAGAAGCAGGACCACACTTCCCATTGAAATCCTGATCAATGTATGTTGGTTAAAATTGTTTTCATTTTTAAATATTGTACTAGCTGTGCCCGGCCACGCGTTGCTGTGGCAAAGTGGTGGTGGTATTGGCTAAAAATTGTTGTGTAATTTTTATTTGACGTTTGCAATTTTTTATTAATTTTATTGTAAGTTATATTTTTATTTATTATATTTTATTATTTTCTTGTATTATTTTTAGTTATTTTCTGTTATTATAGTATTTTATTGTATTAATTTTTAGTGGATTATATGGCAGTGTGGAGTCAAGATAATCCAGTGCAAAGCAGATAATATAAGATTATAAATGGGTAATATAGCTGTGTGGAAGGGCCTTGAGTCTACACTGCCATATAATCCAGTGCAAATTAGATAATCTGTGGAAGAGGCCTAAGTGAGGCCTAAGTCTGCCTGTCCCCGAACTGAAACCTGGCTGTCCCTTGGTTGCTAGGCAACCAAGTGGGCAGAGATTAGCCCTCTAAACTGGCAGCCATTGGATAAAAACAATTATTGCTCTCCCTCTAATTAGGACTTTATTTTTCTTTTCTTTTTGTTGTATCAACCTTGAGGCGTGGATGATGGGTTGTGTTGTCAAATTTTGAGGTTGGGGGGCCTGTACTTTTGTTGTTTTGTGAATTGCCGTGACGCCATCACTCTTTTATATATATAGACTAGCTGTGCCCGGCCACGCGTTGCTGTGGCAAAGTGGTGGTGGTATCGGTTAAAACTTGTTGTGGAATTTTTATTTGACGTTATTTGTATTTTTTTAAATTAATTTTATTGTCACTTATCTTTTTTATTTATTATATTTTATTATTTTGTTGTATTATTTTTAGTCATTTTTTATAGTATTTTATTGTATTAATTGTTTTAGTGTTTTTTATAATTTTTTATTGTATTATTTGTATTTATTTTTTTATCATTATTTTATTAACACTGGGCTGAGTGGGTTGCTAGGAGACCAAGTGGGTGGAGCTTAGCCTTGTAACTGGCAGCAATTGGATAAAAACAATTATTCCTCTCCCTCTAATTAGGACTTTATTTTTCTTTTCTTTTTGTTGTATCAACCTTGAGGCGTGGATGATGGGTTGTGTTGTCAAATTTTGAGGTTGGGGGGCCTGTACTTTTGTTGTTTTGTGAATTGCCGTGATGCCATCACTCTTTTATATATATATAGATTGTTCTTTCATTGTTCTTGTTGTTGTTGTAGTTGTTGTTGTTTTTGCACTACAAATAAGACATGTGCCGTGTGCATCGGAATTGCCGTGATGCCATCACTCTTTTATATATATAGATTGTTCTTTCATTGTTCTTGTTGTTGTTGTAGTTGTTGTTGTTTTTGCACTACAAATAAGACATGTGCCGTGTGCATCGGAATTTGTTTGTATTTTTTTCAAATGATAATCCGGCCCCTCAACAGTCTGAAGGATTGTGGACCGGCCCTCGGCTTAAAAAGTTTGAGGACCCCTGGTCTACGGTAAGTCCTTCCCAGGCGGGTTCTTGGACCACCGTTACGCTACCCCCCCCCCCCGATCCCCCCGATCCCCCCCCCCGCAACATACCGAACTGATGTCGATGCCCATGGAGGTCTGGGTCTGGCTTCCGGGCGGCGACTGGGGGATGGTGGAGGGGACGCTGACCGAGAGCGGGGGCAGCTGGACGCCCCGCTGCAAGCCGGAGGTCTGCATGGCCTGGCCGGCGTTGGCGCCCTGGCTCTGCTGCTGGGTCGGAGTGGGGCTGGTCTGGGTGAAGAAGGGGTAGGGCGGGAGCTGCTGCTCCAGGGAGAGCGCGTCCATGGCCACGGCCTGCAGCGGGGAGAGGGCGGGAGGATCGCAGGCCGAGACGGAGAACAGAGTGAGCATCTCCTCCAAAAGGCCGGACCTAGTGAGCAGGCCCTACGGACGGACGAAAGGGGCTGCTCAGTCCACAACAAGGGCCGGAACGAGAGCTCTCGGGCCCACCACATCCGGAGAACCACAAGAACCGGGCACAACAACATATCCCCTACCCCGGCTGAAGTCCTATAATAATCATAATAATCATAATCCAGCAGATCTGTCTTCTTTGCTGTGTCACACAACATCACTGTGTCAATAATAATAATAATAATAATAATAAGGCCATTAAGGTGGTAGAGCTGAGAATTGGAAACCTATTTCGGGTATGTACCCCGGCTGAAGTCCTATAATAATCATAATAATCATAATCCAGCAGATCTGTCTTGTTTGCTGTGTCATACAACATCACTGTGTCAATAATAATAATAATAATAATAAGGCCATTAAGGTGGTAGAGCTGAGAATTGGAAACCTATTTCGGGTATGTACCCCGGCTGAAGTCCTATAATAATCATAATAATCATAATCCAGCAGATCTGTCTTGTTTGCTGTGTCATACAACATCATTGTGTCAATAATAATAATAATAATAATAATAATAAGGCCATTAAGGTGGTAGAGCTGAGAATTGGAAACCTATTTAGGGTATTATTATTATTATTATTATTATTATATAATAATGTTGTATAATAATAATAATACCAGGCCACCAAGGGCTGCTGGGTGGTAGAGAGGAGAACTGGGATTCATGGAAAGCAACACGGGAATAATAATAATAATGACAACAACAACAATGAATTATTATTATTGAATTATTATTATTATTATTATTATTATTATTATTATTATACAATGTTGTATTACAATAATACTAGGCCACTAAGGGTTTCTGGGTGGTAGAGAGGAGAACTGGGATTCACAGAAAGCAATGTAGAAATAATAATAATAATAATAATAATAATAATAATAATAATAATAATAATAATAATACTAGGCCACTAAGGGTTTCTGGGTGGTAGAGAGGAGAACTGGGATTCACAGAAAGCAATGTAGAAATAATAATAATAATAATAATAATAATAATAATAATAATAATAATAATAATAATAATATAATAACAATAATAATAACAACATTGAATTATTATTATTATTATTATTATTATTATTATTATTATTATATAATGTTGTATAATAATAATAATACCCCAAGGGCTGCTGGGTGGTAGAGAGGAGAACTGGGATTCACGGAAAGCAACATGGGAATAATAATAATAATAATAATAATAATAATGACAATAACATTGAACTATTATTATTATTATTATTATTATTATTATACAATGTTGAATAATAATAATAATAATAATAATAATAATAATAATACTACCAGGCCACCAAGGGCTGCTGGGTGGTAGAGAGGAGAACTGGGATTCACGGAAAGCAACATGGGAATAATAATAATAATAATAATAATAATAATAATAATAACAACAACATTGAATTATTATTATTATTATTATTATACAATGTTGTATTACAATAATAATAATAATAATAATAATACCAGGCCACCAAGGGCTGCTGGGTGGTAGAGAGGAGAACTGGGATTCACGGAAAACAACATGGGAATAATAATAATAATAATAATAACAACATTGAATAATAATAATAATAATAATAATAATAATAATAATAATAATAATAATAATTATTATTATTATTATTATTATTATTATTATTATACAATGTTGTATAATAATAATACCAGGCCACCAAGGGCTGCTGGGTGGTAGAGAGGAGAACTGGGATACATGGAAAGCAACATTAGTAATAATAATAAAAATAAAAATAATAAAAATAAAATAATAATAATAATAATTTCTCTGTTCCTACCTGAGTGATGGGCGAGAGGGGCGAGAGGGAGGGCGAGCCCTGCTGGGCCTGGTTCCTCCTCCCGTCCGTGTTGAGCGACTGCTGGGAAGAGGCCTGTGTGGTGGTCATGCCTGCCATAGAAAGAGAACGGGGACCCATTGGTGTCTCAAGACATCTCTTTCTGACGGTTGGCAAAGAGCAGATCCCGGGAGCGACAGCAGCGAGAGAGTCCCGGAGAGCGGCCCCCTTCCTTACCCTGGCTGGCGGTGCTGAGGCCCATGTGCGTGAGGTTGGCGGCCAGGTTCCCGGTGCTGTTGGAGCTGCTCAGGGAGGGGAAGGGGGCCTCTTCGGGGTCCAGCGGCGTGGGCAGGGGCGAGGGGAAGTGGATGTTCGTCAGGTCCGGCAAAGAGCCGCCCGTGTTGTGAGCGCCCGGGATCAGCGTGGTAGTGTTCTCCTGGTCGGCCGACGGGAAGATGCTGCCGGAAACAAGCAGCCATCAAAATCCCAACATTATTATTATATTAAAATATTATTATTATATTATATTATTATATTATTATGTTATTATAATATCATTTTACACTATTATTATATTATATGACTAGCTGTGCCCGGCCACGGGTTGCTGTGGCTGAGTCTGGTGGTGTTGTTCAGTCTACATTAGGTTGTATTGATGCTGTGACCTCCACCCTTCTTTATACTCACATTAGTAGTAGTATTTGAAGTCTGTTACCTTCTTCAATTTGTCAGTTTTGTGGGTCCGGATTGTGTTTTGTGGTGTGATTGTGTTGTTACAATCGGGAGGCAAGGCTTTTGCGTTGTTTTGCCAAGTTTCGTATTTCTGGGGCGTTTAATTGTGTTGTTATAGTCATGATGCATTGTTGTGAATTTTGTGGGTCTGGATTGTGGTTTTGTGGTGTGATTGTGTTGTTACAACCGGGAGGAAAGGCTTTTGTGTTGTGTGGTCAAGTTTTGTATTTCTGGGGCATTTAGTTGTGTGCCAAGTTTCGTATTTCTGGGGCGTTTAATTGTGTTGTTATAGTCATGATGCATTGTTGTGAATTTTGTGGGTCTGGATTGTGGTTTTGTGGTGTGGTTGTGTTGTTACAACCGGGAGGCAAGGCTTTTGCGTTGTGTTGCCAAGTTTTGTATTTCTAGGGCGTTTAGTTGTGTTGTTATAGTCACAATGCTTTGTTGTGAGTTTTGTGCATCCGGATTGTGGTTTTGTGGTGTGGTTGTGTTGTTACAACTGGGAGGCAAGGCTTTTGCGTTGTGTTGCCAAGTTTTGTATTTCTAGGGCGTTTAGTTGTGTTGTTATAGTCACAATGCTTTGTTGTGAGTTTTGTGCATCCGGATTGTGGTTTTGTGGTGTGGTTGTGTTGTTACAACTGGGAGGCAAGGCTTTTGCGTTGTGTTGCCAAGTTTTGTATTTCTAGGGCGTTTAGTTGTGTTGTTATAGTCACAATGCTTTGTTGTGAGTTTTGTGCATCCGGATTGTGGTTTTGTGGTGTGGTTGTGTTGTTACAACTGGGAGGCAAGGCTTTTGCGTTGTGTTGCCAAGTTTTGTATTTCTGGGGCGTTTAGTTGTGTTGTTATAGTCACAATGCTTTGTTGTGAGGTTTGTGCATCTGGATTGTGGTTTTGTGGTGTAGTTGTGTTGTTACAACCGGGAGAAAAGGCTTTTGTGTTGTGTTGGCAAATTTTGTATTTCTGGGGCGTTTAGTTGTGTTGTTATCGCATGATGCGTTGTTGTGAGTTTTGTGGGTCTGGATTGTGGTTCTGTGGTGTGGTTGTGTTGTTGTAACCTGGAGGCAAGCCTTTTGCATTGTGTTGCCAAATTTCGTATTTCTGGGATGTTTAGTTTTGTTGTTATAGTCACTGCGCAAACAAGTTTATCATTTTATATATATAGATCATGATATTATTATGTATTATTATTATTTTATATTATTCTTATTATTATTATCTGCTTTGAACTGGGCTATCTTTATTCATAATAATAACTAGCGCCTGGGCCACTTGTACGTACTTGATTCCTGGGACTTCGCAGGACTTTGGCCTGGAGGATCCCGCCTGAAAAAGAAGAAAAAATAGTAATTTATAAAGCCATTGACAAGCATTGCAATGACTGGAAGAAGAGATGTTTACGTTGCAAAACCTGAACTGTTTACGGATCGAAAAAAAAGCCAATTTCAATGTTGACGATGCTTTTTGTCGCTACCTTTTTGGCCTCCCAGCCTTGCTTGGAAAGGCTCTTGTCTGCCTCCGAGGCCTCTTCCTCCATGCCCGGGACGCTCAGCAATAGAACTAGAAAGAAAGGAAAAATAGCATTATTTTAGGGGAAAAAGAAGGCATAGTTGCCTCTAATAAACGCATTACGTGGAAGTGAAGCTGAGCCTGGGACCGGCCACAATAATAATAATAATAATAATAATAATAATAATAATAATAATACATCACACAGTCCTAGACACTTGGGAAGTGTTCGACTTGTGGTTTTGTGATACGAAATCCAGCATGTCTATCTTGTTTGCTGTGTCATAATAATAATAATAATAATAATAATAATAATAATAATACATCACACAGTCCTAGACACTTGGGAAGTGCTCGACTTGTGATTTTGTGATACGAAATCCAGCATATCTATCTTGTTTGATGTGTCATACAATAATAATAATAATAATAATAATAATAATAATAATAATAATAATAATAATACATCACACAGTCCTAGACACTTGGGAAGTGCTCGACTTGTGATTTTGTGATACGAAATCCAGCATATCTATCTTGTTTGATGTGTCATACAATAATAATAATAATAATA
The DNA here is from genome assembly GCF_035594765.1 of Anolis carolinensis. NCBI lineage: Eukaryota > Metazoa > Chordata > Lepidosauria > Squamata > Anolidae > Anolis > Anolis carolinensis. The sequence goes on along the minus strand of NW_026943818.1, from coordinate 33,214,139 downwards.
ATAATAATAATAATAATAATAATACATTACACAGTCCTAGACACTTGGGAAGTGTTCGACCTGTGATTTTGTGATACGAAATCCAGCATGTCTATCTTGTTTGCTGTGTCAGAATAAAATAATAATAATAATAATAATAATAATAATAATAATACATCACACTAGTCCTAGACACTTGGAAAGTGTTCGACTTGTGATTTTGTGATACGAAATCCAGCATGTCTATCTTGTTTGCTGTGTCATAATGAAATAATAATAATAATAATAATAATAATAATAATAATAATACATCACACAGTCCTAGACACTTGGGAAGTGTTCGACTTGTGATTTTGTGATATGAAATCCAGCATATCTATCTTGTCTGCTGTGTCATAATAAAATAATAATAATAATAATAATAATAATAATACATCACACAGTCCTAGACACTTGGGAAGTGTTCGACTTGTGATTTTGTGATACGAAATCCAGCATGTCTATCTTGTTTGCTGTGTCATAATAAAATAACAACAATAATAATAATAATAATAATAATAATAATAATAATAATAATAATAATAATACATCACACAGTCCTAGACACTTGGGAAGTGCTCGACTTGTGATTTTGTGATACGAAATCCAGCATGTCTAT